>NC_142011.1:39095140-39395140 GCF_049901735.1 Notechis scutatus | reverse complement strand
CTAGATCTAGAGTCTTGACTACCTAACCTGTCATAGCATTGCCACCTCTGTTTTGAAAGCCAGTGGATAGAAACTAGGGAAATACAACATTTCATGGAGAAGCATCTTGGGAGGACAGTCTAACACTGTTTCCAAACTGTCTGTCCTCCCAAGGTGCCTCTAGAGTCACCCAGCTCCTGCAATCAGGAAGAACAGGCAATGAGTGAACACTGGGAGCTTCCAATAAAAATCCTCTACATGACGGTAGTCATTATTTGAACAAGCTGAAAATGCACAATTTTGAATGTTGAGCCTGAGCTTTGCACATAAACCTTTTTGTGGGGGGGACCTGGTCTTACTTACAAACTGTATTTCTGATTTTTCCACTGAATCTCAACTACCTATAAGAAATCTTCCATATCAATCTTTCACTGGATTAGAATTAAGAATCTGCTATCGATTCCACTGGAAATGCTGCCATTGTTTTTTTCTTAGTACCATATAGAGTTGGAAGCAGAGATGGTATTCAGCAGGTTCTGACCGGTTCTGGAGAACTGGTAGTGGAAATTATGAGTAGTTCAGAGAACCAGCAATTACCACCCCTGACTGGAGATTTTACAGTATCCTTCCCCTGCCACGCCCACCAAGCCACGCCCACAGAACCAGTAGAAAAAAAATTTGAATCCCACCACTGGTTGGAAGGGAACTTGGAGGTCTTCTAGTCCAATCCCCCCTGCTCAAGTAGGAGGCCCGATACAATTTCAGACAAGTGGCTGTCCAGTCTCTTCTTAAAAGCCTCCAGTGATGAAGTACCCACAATTTCCTTTTAGACTAGGATAGCTAACTATTTGAAGAGGTGAGAGAGGGATATGATGACTATCAGGAAGAGGGAGAATGAAATTATGAAATGTATCCAAGGTTAAAACATCTTTGTTTCCTGCCTGCCATTCTTCCTGTTAGTTTTGGATGTCAAAGAATACCTTGCTAGAAAAAAAATCCTTGAATTGCTGAACAACTTAAACATGCAATGTATGGAACAATGTGTATTATGGTGAGATTACTGTCCTTCAGTAGATGACTAATTTAGATTATGGAAATTTCTGCAGGCCTGTTCATGGCCATGCCCTTGGGATTCCTTTCTTCTCTCTTTGTATATGTTAATGTATGAACAGTCATTCAATCAAAACAAAAACAAAACTTTGTGCAGGTATGTGCAGTAATAAGCCATCTAAAAAATTTTTTACATCTTTTTTAAACATAACGAGAATTTTGCAGTAAATGCTATTTTTGCACTGGCACCATTTGGAGATTGTGGCTGTATGCTGCTCTTGCCTTTAATGTTTATATCCTGGGTCAGTCCCTCGGTGTCTCAGTAGTGGATAAGAAGCTACACCAGAGTAGGGAGTGTAGAAATCCAGACAAGTCCCAAGTATATGAGGCCCAGATGGTGGAGAAGATAGACTGCAAAACATAATTTACAAGGTGATATGCTTTATTAAGGAGAATTGGATTTATATTAGTTAATGCACAGAATGTGGATGATACATGATGGGTAAATAAAGAATTGTGGTGGCTCAGTGGCTTAAAGATGCCGGAGATGGTCTGAATTTCAGTGGTTCAAGTCCTAGCACTGCGTGGTGGGTTGAGCTCTTATCACTCACCTCAGCTTCTGCCAAACTAGCAGTTTGAAAGCATGTTATATGTGAGTAGATTGTTTCTTGTTTTGCCTTCTGGTGCTTTGGAAAATAACTTGACCCCTCTCTTCTTTGTGGCAGCCCCTCAAATACTAGAATACTGGTATCATGTTACTCCTAATCCTTCTTTTCTCTTGACTGGCCATACCGAATTTCTACAACTGTTCTTCATATGTTTTTGTCTCCAGGCCCTTAATCATCTTAGTTGTTCTTCTTTGCACTTCAATAAAATAATCTATCTTATTTTCTATTTTATGATTCAAAACTCATAACTTTTTAAAAAAACAACAACAATTGGAGTAAAAAGGAAATTGTAATGGTGTGTGGGAATGACCTGGGTAGACAGGAGGAACCAGACAAGCATCATGAAAAGACATCTCAGGCCACAGAAAGAAGGTTTTGCATGTGTGGGAAGCATTTCAGAAGGGACCCTCCCTAGTTTTCTGTATTGCAAGATTCTGTTAATGTAACCTTACATTAAAGATGGTGTTAGTACTCATAGTTTGTGCTCCTTGACTAGGCTACCTTAGTAGGCTAACAGAGACAATAAAAATGTAAAATGAACAGATCCGATGCATTTCAAAAAGAAGCCTGGAATTCTTACAAAATGTCCTGAAATCACCTTTTGACTCCTAAATAGTGAATTTTAATGAAATAAAAATGACTTCCTTATTGACCACAGAATGGAGGTAAAGAAAGAGATCAGGATCAAAGTATATCTTGACTTCAAGGAAACATAAAGCAATGAAAAATTAAAGTTTCTGTAAAAATTTTCCTTTATTCTGTGTTGGAGATCCCAGTTCAATAGTGACCACAGGCAATGGTAGGGTTTAACTTAAGGCTTGAGGATTTACAAGGAATAATGGATGGAAATTGAACAAGGAGAGATTTAACATGGAAATAAGGAGAAACTTTCTGATAGTGAGAACAATCAACCAATGGAACAACTTGCCTTCAGAAGTTGTGGGAGCACCATCACTTGAGACTTTCAAGAAGAGATTGGACTGCCATTTGTCAGAAATGATGTAGGGTCTCCCGCTTGGGCGGGGGATTGGACTAGATGACCTACAAGGTCCCTTCCAACTCTGATTATCTGTTATTATTTACTCTTGTCCACTTTGTCCTATCATTGTACCTTCTGTTTTTTTAAAACAGAGCTATTCTGAAGTTACTTCTTTCTGCCTTTTTTTTAGGAACGCAAACCCAGAGCACATACATTTTGATTCTTCACCTGAGAAAAAACAGTTAGCTAGGAGCTAGCCTTTGTCTACTACAATAATGAACATGTTGTAAATAATCTTCCTTCTATTATAGCTACAGTACAATAGTTACTAAGTCCTGATTTTTGTTTCCAAAAATGCTGTTATGCAGTCAGAATGCTTTAACCTTCAATATAGTAGGGTTATGAGCTGTATAGTAGTCCTTGACTTACAACAGTTCACTTAATGACTGTTCAAAGTTACAGTGGCACTGAAAAATTTACAACCATTTTTCATACTTATGACAATTGCAGTACCATATTTATGGCGGTTGCACTGTCCCAAGGTCACATGATCCCCTTTTGCAACCTTCTGGCAAGCAAAGTCAATGGGGAAACCAGATTCGCTTAACAATCTGGTTACAGTTAACAACTGCAATCATTTACTTAACATCTATGGCAAGAAAAGTCATTAAATGGGGCAAAACTCACTTAACAAATGAACTTTGAAAAAAATATGGGCTGAAATGTGATCATACAATGAAGACCACATGCAATGATTAAAGTAAAGGAGAGGTTCCATACTGAAGAGACAAAGACTGACTCTCCTGAAATTAAAATAAAATAAAATGGAGATGGGAAAATCTCAGTTCAGAGAGAATCTGGAAGAATCTGGAAGAATCAAAAGCCTGCCTGTGGTCATTCAAAATGGAGTGCTCCTGAAATCTCAATGAATGGAATCTCAAAATGGAATGCTCCTGAAATCTCATTTGTCCTAGACTAGGATTCACAAAAGTAGAGCAGGAGGAAAAACCTGGAATGCTACAGATGATAGAACAGCTGGGAAATTCTGCTTGGTAATGAGTGATCATATATTTAAAGAATTTAAGTCAAACAAAAGGAATCTGGAAAATTCAGTCTTAACATGTGAAAAAAAATCTCCAAGGTACATTGTCTCAGAAAGCTATTCGAGAAGTCTGTAAGTGAGGGGAGGGGAGTAAAAGATATTCCAATTAGCCTGAAAGGTTGAACATGCCTATAAAGAGAAAACAAATGTTGCTTCCTTTATTTTAAATTACCTAGAAGTTATCAAGCCATGGTAGATGCAAGATCGAGGTAGAAGCAGATACTAGTTTTGTATAAATCATCTGTAAAAACTATGATGTATTTAACTCTGAAGGTCCAGTTTTCAAAACAAAGGATGAGGGGAGAGGAAATGTTTCATTTGCAGCTCAGATTATTTACAAATCAATTTTCTTAGGAAATAGAGATAAAACAAAATTGTTTGATTATATTCCAAAAGTGATGATTCATCTCAGCCTTGTTTTTTTTAAAAAGCCAAAAAGTACAATAATGAATGTAAGAACAAATGAGATGCTGGATGTGTGTATTTTGATTCTGCATAACATCTTTCATTGGTGTAAAATACACCAATGAAAAAGGATGTGATGCAAGATTTAAAGGCATTCATTGCTATGTGACTATAAAGGGAGAATTGCTGATAAAAGTACATACTGATAGAATGGACCAGAGGTGGTATTCAGCAGGTTCTGACCAGTTCTGGAGAACCGGTAGCGGAAATTTTGAGTAGTTCAGAAAATCAGCTAATACCACCTCTGACTGGAGATTTTACAATATCCTTCCCCTGCCACGCCCACCAAGCCACGCCCACAGAACCAGTAGTAAAAAAAATTGAATCCCACCACTGGAATAGACCATCTGAATTAGACTGTGCAGAAAATAAAGTGAGGGTAATAAAGAATTGAAAGCATGGTATTTGCATAACCAAATGGTATTAGAGAACTAGGCACAAATAACCCACATGTTATTTATATATTATAGAAATTGGTTACACCATTAAAGGTGCCACCATGTGTGAATTAATCCTGGTGAATATGTTGTACAAAGCCAAAGACACCAACCAATGAATACAGAGAGAAAATTAAAAAAAACCAAGCTAATTCCCAGTAGAATTGGAGATCATTGCACGTCATCATATTATATGGAAACACAATTATTTTTGCATCTACAGATATTACAAAGTTACATTTTGCCACTTAGTGAAAAGAGGTGCTGAAGAAATTAACATAAATATGAGAGAAGCCACAAGTGTTGTAAACAGACAATAAAAATGAATATACAACAGAAAACATGTAAAGGTACCAGAAAAAGCTGGAAATTGCATGCAGTCATCAGGTGGATCACTGCTTCAACAGTAATACATTTAAGAGTTATGAAATCTAAAAATAGTAGTTCCTTGCTCCAGAATCATGACGAATAATAGTTAATACTTCATAATTCAAGTGTTCTTGTCATATTTTTAATCTTACATTTATAATTATTGATGTTTTTTATAATGAATATATTAAATGAATGTTTGTTGATAATGCAGTTACTTTGCTAGACAGCGTGCTGCTTTCTCTGTTCTAGCACCATTCAGATCTCATGAGAATAATTCAAAAGTTCCTGGTTGGTATGATAGTCATTTATGCTTGTTGAAGAATTATGGGAGTTGTAGTCTATGACATTCAGACAAAAACAGAATTGGAAGTATTTGATCCATGCTTCAGCTCCAGTGAACACAATTTATGGGGTTTTTAGTACTTCAAATCTAATCATAAATGTTCCCAATAGTTATCCACAAGTGCCATAAAGTGCAGCTATCATTACAAATTTCCATTTTCAAGTTTTTTTTTTATTTCAGCAATGATTTTCCATTAAAAGCCTATAATTAAAATAATTAGTATAAAAATTGTCTTGTAATCAACTTAATTTCAATTAGGTTTTTAAAAACTGTATAGATGGAAAACTTGAGGAAGATTTTGAATATTAAAAGATAGCATGCTAATAGCATCAATCAAACATTTATCCAATGAATTTAAATTATTTCCAGTGCACACACATACACACACACACACACAGAGAGAGAGAGAGAGAGAGACAGACAGACAGACAGACAGACAGACAGACTCCTTGCTGTCTTTTAACACAGTTGACTAGAGATTATGCAGAAACCATTTAAAATATTGATGTGAATGTGAGATGCAATGATTGAAGTGTTTGACTAAGACTGGAGTAACTTGGGCAGGCTCTCTCTCTCTCCCCTTTTCTCTCTCTCTCTCTCCCTCCTTCCCTCTCCCTCTCGATCCTTCTAGCTCTCTAGCTCTATCTATCTCTCCTCAACTTATCCCATAAGTTTTTGTGAAATGAAATAATGGGAACTCCCCATTACATCTTTCTCCTAGAGGAAAATTCAGATATAAATCAAATAAATAAAAATGATAAATAAGTTTTCTAAATATGAAATCTCAGCACTGTTGTACTTTCTTGAAATTATGTTGGACTCGCCCCAAGCCAATACCTTTCAGGTTACAATAAAATAGAAATACGAGCCAAATAACTGTAACAATAGGATTGTCATATGCTTATATTAGTAAGACCTTCCTAATAAACCCAGAGGAAAGATACATTACAAAGCTGCTATCTTGAGGTAATTTAAACGATCTATCATGGAGGAGTTGCAGATCCTGAAAAGGGTTAAGATGACTCCAGCTTGAGATGATTTAGACCTGTCTTAAGACCTGTCTCATGGCAGTAAGAGAATCAAAACAGCATTATTTCTCCCGTTTTATTGCAGCCACAGAGTGTCACCCTGCAGCCCTATTCTGGATTATCTGGTCCCTTATAGGAGAGGGGAACTTGGTTGATCATCTTCAAAGCTGCACAGAGGGATTTGTTCAAAGTCACTTGGATTTGTTCCCAGTGAAAACCCATGCATGGTTACAGGTCTGTGTGAGATGCCCAGGGAAATGCCTTGCCTGGTTATCTGGGAACAATTTGATCCTGTTGAACCTGATGAAGCAGGCAGGGTCCTCCATGCTATCAGTGTAAACCACCTATCAATCTGATCGTTGTTCCAATTTGTCCCAAACTCTAGGATAATGACTGGCAAGTGGGTTCAAGCAGTGATAAATTCCTCAGTGCAGGAGGGGAAGTTCCCAGGGCCTTTTAAGCAGGCCCTTTCCTTAAAAAAAAAAAATCCCTTTATTCTACCTACCTGGATAACTTTTGTTGAGTTCCTCATCTTTCCTTCTTAGGGAAAATGATAGAAAAAGATTTTAGAAATATTTATCTTTTATGACTTTAATGCTTTTAATGCTATAAGCCACCCAGAGTGTCTTTGAAAGAAGACGGGCAGCAAATAATAAAATAAGTAATGATTTTGGGGTTTTCCTAAATGTAGAGCATTGCTCCGACTTTGCTTTATACCTGATAAATAGACGAGGGAAAGGGAAAAAATGCATACATTGCTCAGTCTTGCTTTATGAAATAATAAGGTCTAATGCAGGAGAGCATTACTTCAATCCATAAAGTGATTGCCACATAGCCTATACTAATCCTTTTTCAACCATATGTCATCCAGATGTATTTGAATAAATTCTCTGTGATATTTAGCCAAAGGTTTGCTGTTTGGGGATTATGGGGTTTGTCATCCAACGTATCTGAACAGTACCAAGTTGAAGAGGTCTGGCTTATATTTGTATTATGATAGTCTGGGTATCCATGCAATGAATATCCTCTTCTAAATGCATAAGCGCACCAATGTGCCTGTCCTAATGTTCCCTTTTATTTGTATGCATTTCATGTATTAATAATCATGTTTATACTTATATTTGTTATCTAATACATGCTCAACAAACAAATAAATAAAAAAACAAATTCTATAGCAAGCAGTTCTGAAGTGTTTAAACCCAAAACAGTGAACCTAAAATGAAGAGATAATGAATATTATCTATATTCTAATGTTTCATCATTGCACAGGCCAGGTAATGTATCTAGACTAGTAGGAGATTACTCTATTTTAAATTATAGTACCTGTAAGGGAGATCAGTTTCATAAGAAAGAAGCATTTCCAGTAGTTTTTCCCCTTTTAAAAAAAGGAATTAATGAATGGAATTTACATGTGCTCAAAAATTAGCTCTTAGAATCTTGTGACAAAGTAATAGTTTTCTTTTCAACTTTCATTTCACAAACAAGCATGACAAATTTATTTTCTAGGCTCCACACACTTAGATGGGCGGTAGGCAATTTGCAAAAAAGCTAAGTTCTATTTATTGTTTTTGAGACCGTTTAGTTAATTTTACAATACCTTGGGGATGGTTGCCAGCTGCACAGATGAGACACATTTCACAGGATTACTGGGCCAGAAAGGAGAAAGCAACCTAAACTGTTCCCTAGAAAGGTGTTTCATACTGTACCAAACCTCCTTTGTCTTTTATATTTAATCTACTGTTTGTCTTTACCAAAAACTTTTCAGAAAAGATAAATATAGAAATTTTATATCAAGATTGGTCAAACTCAAACAAATATTTAATACTTAAACCCAAAATTGCTGGTTTATGACAAAAACAATTTGTTCCATAGCCAACAGACAACCCATGGAAAATGTGCTATGACAGCCATACAATTGGTTTCTTCCTTGTGATGCAAAAAACTTTATGTCCTTTTGTATTTTTCCAAAGTTGAAGGTAAATCTTTGGGGAAGGAACTGCTCTTTAAAACTCAGATTTTAAAATACCAGTAGGGTGCTTGCATTTCACCAAAGCCAAAAGAGAAACTAAAATAATGAGTACTATTTGAGGCCAGAGGCAGTTGCATTGGACCACAAATAACAGATCATTATCAGTTATATGCAGTTATTAATACCACGTAATGTTATTAATAACCACGTAATGTTGATGAACATAGGATCATTGTTTTATTATTGTTAAGCCTGGATTCCCCAACGGGTGTTAAGGAAAACAAACTAAACAGAATGTGCAGCGAAGTCAGATAGGAAGACAGGTAAATGTGTGAGATAAGTTTTTCTAGTTAACACGCAGTAAAAATACAGATACGCTTGTGCTATCAAAAATATTGTTTATTCCATTTAAGAATTATAGCATAGTCAAACAAACGGTCCATTAGTCATATATCAATTTCAGTCAAGTCTTGTCGAGGATATTCTATTTTCAAAATCCGTGTTGAGTAGCCAATGTCAGTTCACTTACAATAAATCAGTCCAATCTTTATTTTCTCTCCGTTGGGAAAAATCAACACTTCTTCTCTCCCCGTTTCAGCAAGAACGCAGTCATCAATCCATTCAGTAATTAGGGATCAGTAAGCCAGAGAGAGAGAGCTGCAAATGCCTCGCTTCTTATATAGTGCTTTTACAACCACACCCTTAATTACATTCTTGCAGTTAAAGTTACACACACTTTAACTAACAAACCATGATACCATATTTATTATTTTTTACCCAAACCAGTTAGGGTAAACAATGTTATCCCTAACAATTATAACATCTTCTGAAGTTGTTTTTGCATTTTTTGCATTTTTTCCATCAATTGTTTAATTTGCTTTTTTTTCCCCATATCCCAAATATTGAACTTTATAAGGTCAGATGTTAAAAAATATCAACATCATTGTCCTGTTTTCTGGCACAAATTTCAGAAGGTGCAGAATTATCAGCTTGCGTAATTGTTACTATATTTCATATCACTTTAAATTTGTAAGTTATATCCCTGATTACTATTAGTAATCAGTAAGGAGTTTGCCATCCATTTTACCATATCTCATGAGGCTTGGTTGAAAATCAGTTCATACCAAGGCTGCAAGAAATGTTGATAAAATTATAAAATGATTCGTTCATATCCCGATTTCTTCTTTTTCATACAGCATGGCTCCAGAAATGTATTTAGAAGCTTTAATTGCACTTCTTGTGAATCCATCCCAGTTAAAAATACTATTGTGAAATTAATTTTTTTAACAAAGCACAATTAAAACATGCTTTGGTTATGATGTGAAATATTTGCCATCAAGTTGTGCTTAACTCCTGGAAACTATATAAGAAAGCTTGCCAACTTGATCTCTTTCTAGTAACTACAGATGGCTCCTCCAAAGGCATGCCAAGCATAATTTTACTCCAGCTTTTATTCATATGTACATACATTATCCTTGCTAATCGTCACTTGGGGACAGTCCAATATAGTCTAGTTCTTCTTGCACTCATTGTACTTTTAGAATAGAAAATAGGTATCACTATGGATTTTGGAATGTATTTTAATGAGTTAGAGTTTGTAACAATCTTAAAAGCCCACCAAAGTCCCCTTCCACTTCAGCTTGTACCTAAAACAATCTGAATTGTTTTGAGTTTCTCACACTTTTTTTACTTTCCCAGGATTAAAATGGCTCAACATTTCCTTCCCTTCATGCTCAAGATCCACGTTCCTTCACAACATTTCCACCATCAGAGTCACTCCCTCCTCCAAGACTTGAAGATGGACAGCTGATCAAGGTCAATGGACAAGTCTGAAAGATTTAGATGAAGCTGGAATGTACTCCCTCCCTCCTGTTGCTTGGCAATAACAACTAGAGAGACTGATATGGCAGGAAGCAATGAGTTTTCTTCCTTATTTGATGAGTCCAAAGGCAAATTTGAGGAACAAGGCTTGCATGGGTATTTCAGATGGAATTGATGGACAGGTTATGGTGAGTGAACACTTCTGATCTCTTTCCAGGATCACTCCCTATCTGGATAGCATTTTCAGTGAACCATATTAAAGCCTTCTCTTCCTGTCTCTAGAACCAAAATATAACCCACCTTTTATCCCTTTTCTATGTTTTAAGAGAAAGGACATGGAGGCCACTCTGTGGATTATACTTTCATTGATATTTGAAGTAGTCAATTACCATTGCAAGAGTTCTCGGTACTCATTTATTCTCAACTGTAAAGAACCTGTATATTGCAATATGGGATCTGATTTGAAGGTCTATCATCAATATTCTTCAACTGCATGGGCTTTTCTGTTTTGTTTTTTTTATCTCAAAGCTCCATTTGATTATCTGAGAGTCTGTTATGAAACTTTTGGAAGGGATGCTTGTGAAGAACAAAGTTTTGGAGTAATTTGAGTATTTATTCATAAGGTCACTCATGTTTCCACAGATGCAACCTTTCTAGCTAATTCTGAGCAAGGAAATTTAGCAGGTCAAATCATCACTATATCCTGTACAGTAAAAACACAAACTTGCCTTCAATGTTTTTAGCTGTCTAGAAGGATCTTCTCTTTAGTTTGTTTGAATGGGCTCTACGCTATTGGAATTGGGGATATCAAGAGATGATAAGAGACATGTAACTATCCCTCTTTATTATTCCTCCATGCGTTAGTTTCTTTAATCTGTCATCAATTACCAGATAATGCTGAAATAATTCTTTCAAATTCTCAAAATTGGTTGATCATTCCAACATACGTCTCTAGCACACAACTAGAAATCAGTAATGCTTGGCAAATTGATAGCTTCAATTTTGCAGATTGTTCTGTTGATAGTTTTCATTGCTGAATCATCAGATACACCTATACATTTTTGCATGAAATGCTTACAGTTACATGGATTGAATTTTTACTCTCAATGAATAGAAACACCCATGTGGCTTCTCCTTTGTTCAGCAAGCTAAGAACAAAAGTAACATGGGTCCAATCTGTAGGAAATTCCACTGGCCTCATCCCAGATGTTGCATTGTCACATTGTACAGCCATCTGTGTATTTACTTACTGTTTATGCTGCATTGTTTCAGCCATTTGTTCTGCAGGCAGCAGATTGTCTCGAGGATATGTTGCCGTCTACACCTAGAAGGCAAGCTCCAACACCTCTCCAATGAGAGATTAATATGGCCATTAAAATTTATGTCAGCTCTTTGAAGTAGTCAAGATTGGGAAACAAGAGTTGCTAGAAGCCTTGGGATGTACTTTAATGCAGCTAGAGTATTGCAACAGAATCTTAAAAGCTTGTCAAAACCTTTACTTCAGTTTATACCTAACATACAATCAAAACAGAATTATTTTGAGTTTCTCATGCTTTCTACCTTCCTAGGACTCAGATATTTTTTTCTGTAGGTTCAGCATTCCTCTCCCCTTCTCTGAGTCAAATCCACATTTCTTCACATAGAAAGTTTATTATTTTAATCTGATCTTTCTTGTCACTGAAATATCCATATCCTTCAAAACCTTGTTTGTCCTTAATCTTCTCTCAAGTATACCAGTCAACTGTCAATTCTTAATCGCCCATGAGCCCAAGAAAACAAAACAATTACTTTCAGTTCAGTACTATCTTCTATAAACTCAGTAAGTGTTGGGTAAATATAACTTTTGTTTTCTTAATATTTAACATTATCCCAGCTTTTTTCATTTTTCCCATTTTTATAATGAGCTCTTTTAAGTCATCTTTACTTTGGACAAAAGAAATAGCATTGTCTGCTTATTTCACATAAATGTTTCAAATTCCCAATTTTTATTTCAACTGTCACCTAATAGTCTAATCCTGATAGTTTTACAATTATTGTATAAGAGATACAAAAACAATAAACATTTCACCGACTTCCCTGCTCTAATTCACTTAGTTTTTTTCTCCAAACTGAGTTCTTACACAAAAGTTTTTGTTCATTCCAAATAGCACTTAGAAGATTAGCTTTAGCACTTTCAATATGGTCCATATTTGGTACAGGTAGTCCTTGAGTTACATCTGTTTGTTGAACAAGCATTCAAAGTTATGATGGTGCTGAAAAAAATGACTTGCACTTGTTCCTCAAAGTTCCTGCCATCTCAATGCTCCTACACTCACATGATCAAAATTCAGAATTATCATTTTCAACTGACCCATCCATCCCACCCAACCCTCCTTGCTAGCCATTGACCCCATCTATGCTCCCCAGCACCCAGAAGCTGTCTGCAAAAAATCTCCCATCCTTGCAGCTCTCACCACTGAACTGCTTGCCTTGGATTCCTGCCTCTTCCCTTGTGGAAAGTCGTAACCCCATGTTGCTACCCCGTGTCTTCATATGAGATCCTCACTTAACAATCAGCAACCAAGACTGCCAGGATTGCTGTCATTAACCAATCCAGTCATACGACATCATGCTTTATTACTGCATCACTTAGTGATAAAAATTCCAGTAACAGTTACCATCGTTACCCAAGGACTACAGGTATGATTGTTAGGAATATAAATCACCTAACAGTTGGGTTGGAAATAAATAAACCAGGATAGACATTTTAATACTGTCTCTTTAAGGGAATGCAAAAATTGTAATTGGGTGTGGTTCCTCAAATGGCCATAAGATGGAGCCAGAAACCTGGTTTCCCAGAGAGTGTTGCTCTGATGTTTGCTGTTTTTGGTTCCTGCATTTTTCCCTATTGACTGTTGCTGATCGTCATTCTTCTTGGATTTGATGTTAGTCTATTTACTGAACTGTTTATGATACTGGACTTTGATTTTGGATTATCCCTGGACTGAAAACTGACTGCTATAACCATATATGACTTGGACTGTTTGTTGGACTTTGCTTAACCATTTACTGGAAGTAAATACCTACATTTTACTATACAGTGTATCTGTGTGCTGGTTGTGTGTTATTCTTCACCACTCTCATTACGTCTCCCTGTGTGCGCTCATTCTCCTAACAGGGAATTACCTCAACAATGATTTACATATGAAGGAAAGAAAATGGGGGGATAACAATGCAAACCAAAGCTTCCAGTTTCTTCACAGCAATGATGTAGGAAAAAAGATGAGTGAGGGCTTCTAGTGATCACTTCAGGAAACAAGATGTTGAATTAGATAGACCTCAGGAGTGACCCAACTAAACTCATATGTCCATGTGTCACTGATATTTCTCAGTGTAGGATATGTTGGATGGAAAATACAATCTGTTAGCTGTAATTATATCAGTTTCTCTAAGTGATTCTGCAAAGAAGGTCTGGGAATGATAGCAGATGGTTGGAAATGAAGATGACAGGCATTTTGAGCTCAGTTCATCTTTGCAAGGTATATGCTTCAAACTATTGTGGCCTGGTTATATCAAATCTGCAACAGCAGACACTATATGGTATCAAAATAGAATAAAATAGAAATACATCAAAATAGAAACAAAATGAACTATTTTGATTCTTATAGGGAAACAGAAATTTGGAGATAATAGAAACATGGATTTGAGATGTAATTGGACCAGGTAATATAAAAGGATTTCAGAACATTTTTTTCATATACTGTGCTATATAAGATGATATGTTCTGAAGTATATGATCCTTGAGATCAAATCCAGTTTAAAGACTTACAGCCATAGGAAACTACTGTAAGGGAGGGCTTCAATTTGCATTGGGCATCTGAAAAGGAAATTCAGCTTTTTTAACAGAGAAAGTGGGTTTAGTTCTGAAGGGAAATATTTCTATAAAGGGCATTATTTTGAATTGTCCATGGCTGGATTATATGAAAGTGGAAAATTGATTTCTGCATTCCTAATATTAGTTTGTCACCAAGCCACACTTTTTAAACTGCCAATTGCTAAACATTCCTGCTGTTTGAAACTACAGCTATATACAGAAATATTCAGCTTCTTAGTAGAACAATAGAGGAAAAAAAGTGGCTTGCTTTATCTTGGATTGAATCTGACTGCATGCATATTTGATATTATATTTGGTGTTGTTTTTATATTTTTTCTAATTAAAATGCATGTTAAATATTTTCAAGTTTTATTTTAGTCTAGGGCCCCCATAGTCACAGCAACATTGGCAGACAAATCTCCTGTTCTCCACTAATGTGAGATGTGCCTCCAGTGTCCAACTACAGATGGTTGCTGTAGCCTTAATTTGTTCAACTAATTAAATCTTGCAGCTCATGCCAGGCGTGCTGTATTTTCACTAGTCCAGAGAAATCCATATTAGTTTCTTAGAAGGAAAGTGAAGGCATTTAATTGAAAATAATTTTATATAAATCAGATATTTACTACTCTAGTATGTTTGGAACCATCCAATGTTCATTTTCTCCAGAACTAGGCATTAATATTTTTGATTGGAAACTGTTTCATTATTTCATGATATATTATAGCAACATTGATATATTCAAATTTTGATAATGCTCATAATTCAATTAATGTTGATGCTTAGTTTGTTCCTGCACAAACAAACTATTCTTCATGTAGGAAAAGTACAAAGATAGAATGTAATTACTTGGGTGCAGCACTGAAACGTTACAAAGTACTATGATATTGGTTATTATTCTCAGTCACTGAGTACATATTAGATACTATCTGAAGCTTGGAACAGATTAACAGTCATCTTTTAAATTACTCACACTCTCATCAGGCCTGTGTTTGTGTGCATGTTTGTGTTCATGTGAAGATATAGATATAAAAAACACTGATGCAAAGATTGGCTCATATGCCCAAGGAAGATAGCAAATCCATGGTCAAAAGACCTCAGAATCAAATCCACTCTAAATACCTTGGTGGCAGATGTCTATGGAAGCAAGGCATAAAAGGGGATGTATTACAAGTGATGAGAGTCTCTTTGATGTAGTGATTAATTGGGAGACTATTACTTCTAGGCCTAAAACCAGCTGGGAAGCCTTTCTTTCAGCCACAGAAAGAAGGCAATAGCACACATTTCCAAAAATGTTGCTACAGAAACTCCAGGGTGGTGTCCAGGAAGTTGCCAAGAGTCAAGAATAATTTGATGGTGCATGCACATACACATGCGCACAGACACAAATTACTACAAATTACAATTGCCTGTTGCAAATGATAGGGTTAGGGCTTCAAGTGATCTTGGCTGTAATTTTAACCTGAATTTATTTTTCAGGCTAGAAATTATCTGGTGAAATGTGAAATGAATTTACACAACTATGGAACTGTGGAGTTAGAAGGAGATACAGGGATCATATAGTCCAATCCTCTACAATGTGCAGGAAAATCAATTAAATCAAGCTTGTCCAGCCTCTTCTTAAAAACCTCTAGAGATGAGGAACCTACAAAACTCTAAAGATAAACTGTTTCACTGTTATACAGATCTTATCATCAGGAAGTCTTTCTCTATTGTATTTAAATAAAATCTAAATTGCTGCAAGTTAAGCCCATTATATCTGGTTCTAGTTTCTATGGCCATGGAAAATAGTTCCTGATCATCTTTCTTATGATATTATTTTACCTTCCTGAACATTAATAATATGTTTCTACTCAATTTATTAACCTTCTTCAGTTTGTCTTCACAGGGTATGTCTTCAAGTCCCAGTATCATCTTTGATATCCATCTTGGACTGGTTCTAATGTATTTACATCCTTCTGGAACTGCAGTGCCCAGAATCTTGCACAACGTTCCATGTATATCCTCATCAGTGCAGAATAGAGAAGAATAATTAGTTCATGATTCTTTGATACAATGCTTCATCTAATGTAGTTATCTCATGCTATTGAGATGTTCAGATTATTGTCAATGACAGGACATCTACGTCTTTCTCCAATGTGTTTTTTTTTAAACAATGAATTCCCCATCTTATATGTATGTTCTGCATTTTTTCTTTCTAAGTATAATGCCTTACATTACTTTGCAATCTTATTCTGCATTCTGGATTCTGGTTGGCCCTCCCAATTTTGTGTAGCTACAAATTTGACAAGCAGTCTATCAACATGCTAAGAGGTCATTAATGAAATTATTCAATAGTGCTAGCCCCAAGGTAGATCCCCATGAGTTCCTATTGGCTATTGCTCTTGATCTTGACACAGTCCACCAATGCAGATCTCAGAATGTGGTGACCCATCTATTAGTGGACTTTCTTTATTGTTGGGTCATCCAAACAACACCTTAACAGCTTATTAATAATAGTACCACATGGAACTTTTGTCAAAATCTTTGCTGAAATTGAAGACTTTATATCCATAGTTTTCATTCAGATGATTGTCTCTTAAGCATATGCAGAACACACTTTCTAAAATATGCAGTGCTAATATGTCTGATTTGTAACATCATTATTTTTGAAACTTACCACTTTTTTTCTTCACTACTCAGTGAGAATCTTGTCTTCCATCTATACTGGTTTATATGGACAAACATTCACTTAATTCCTGATAACAGAAACACCAATGTGTGAAGCCAAAGTGTCGTTTTTTAAAGAAAAGGGTACAGTATAGATCAGGGGTCTTTTTTTTTTTAAACAAATTTTATTAATTTTAAAGACAAACAAAGCATCATTAGACATTAAAGACATTAAACCTCTTTCCATTACAAATTCTTACAAGGCAGATAAAACACTGTTTTATACAATATACTTCTAATATATCCCATTTCCACTTAAATATTTTTTAGCAGATTTCTCATTATTTCTCTTTACTCTTATTCAATTACATTTCTTCTATATTTATCCATTTTATACTCATCATATTCATATTTCCCTCTGCCTTGTTTACAATTATTCTTCTCGCTTTCTCCCAAGGTTTTATTAAATCTCAATCAAACATACACACACAAAACACAAAAACATAAAATTTCTTTTTAAAAAGTAGCTTGGCCCCGGATTACCTCTCTTTGTATGGACTTCAATTAAATTCATGTTCAACTTATATGCCATTACCTATCTTATTTACCCTTCTATATCTTCATTATAACTTCTTCCCGCTTTCCACTCTTCTTAATTCTATTTTATTTATTTCATCTTAATTTAAATCATTATATTTGTATCTTTTGTCCATTCTTTTCCAATTATCCATTTATCTCATTCAGTATTAGAAAAAAAGGATTTCTCCTGAAATCACTAATCGAAGTATGATGCCTTTCCATCGCTCCCCTAAATTAACATTTAAGGTAACACCTAATTCCCTATCTAATTCTGCTTAGTACATTCTACTTACTAAAATAGTAAATCCATAAAGTAATTAAATATATAATTAAACATTAAATCTCATAACATTCCAATTATCTATTGCAAAAACAAATACCATAATAATAAGTTCATACAAACATCCACACAATAGTCAATTAAACTCTATACTTAAACTAAATATTTTAAACATTCCTTTTAATATTTTATTAAATCTTAAAATCTATCATTATTAAACCTTTAATGTTTTAATCTTTACTTAAGTCTTATAAAATTCTAATTTTCTATTTCTAATACAAATACTACAATACTATCTTATGTACCTTGCAGAAACATTTTGAAACAAAGTTATGCATTACCCAGTATCCCTAAAAAAAGATTTCTTTTTCACATCTTGTTTTATACCTTTGTGGCTTTTTTCCCCCTTCTTCCTTCCTATCTTATCCCATCTGGTCTTTTTACCCCCCTTAGCTTCCCCTCTCTGTTGTATTTCTCTTTTCTTTTGCTTTCTAACATTGTATTGATTTTGCATCTTATTTTTCTCTTTCTTGGATGTTTTTTTAAGTCTTATGTCCTTTTTCCTTCCTCTCTTTTTCCTTCCTTTCTTAATCAACTTTGTAGACTCATTAAAGATGGCTTCTTCTTCTTCTTCTTCTTCTTCTTCTTCTTCTTCTTCTTCTTCTTCTTCTTCTTCTTCTTCTTCTTCTTCTTCTTCTTCTTCTTCTTCTTCTTCTTCTTCTCTTCTTCTTCTTCTTCTTCTTCTTCTTCTTCTTCTTCTGCATCCTCCATTAATTGTTGTGTTTGTTGATAAGTGGCAAGCGCCATTTCTAAAAAGCGAAAAATTTCTCTCACACCGTCTTTACCTTCTTTTTTTATTTTACCATATTCCTCTCTCAGTTCATCAACAGATAAAGCCATTATAAACCTTTTCTTCTTCTTTTTTTCTCTTCTTCTTAAAACAACAAAATAATTCAAAGCTTGAAACAATTCCCCAAAATCCCAAAGTCATCAAACAATCCAAACAGAGCACAAAGTTCTTCACACTTTTTCTTCCTGGGGTAATATCAATTGGCAAGGGGAAAAAAACCCAATCTCCATTTTAAAGTCTTATTACAATTAACTTCCAATCTCAAAATCTTCCAGGCATCTCCTCCAACAAAATCTTAATAAAGATTTTCCTTTTGTCCTCTCCCTTCCCACTTATAACAGAAAGCTTTAAATTTTTACCTTTTGTAAAATAGCAGGATTTTCAATATCCATTTGTTAAATCCATGTGGAAGGAGAGTAAACTTTCTCTTTAAACACTTTCACTCGCCGCTTGTAAATCTCTTCTGGAAACAAAGTATCTTTCAAAAAATCAGGATTTTCAGGATATTACTTGTATCTTATAGTCCCAGTTCAGCCAAAAAACTTTCGCTTCAGAACTTTCTCCTTCTTCCTCCAGCACAATCTTGTCCAGCTGTCAGCTTCTTTGTGGCGGCCATTGCTGACCGCCGCTCCACCGCCTTGAGAAAAGAGGGTTAGGCCGGGTGGGGAAAGGGTCTGCGAAAACCCCAACCCCCTGTCTGGATCCCTCCTATCTTCGGCTGCCTCTACGGGGCAACCTTAGCCTCCAGACCCATCCGGATCGGAGGCACCAAGACGGCTAGCGCAACAGGGATCGCGCAGGATCGCGAATCCCTGCCGAAGCCGACCAGATCAGGGATCTTCAACTTAGCAACTTTAAGACTTGTGGACTTCAACTTGTAGAATTCTGGGAGTTGAAGTCCACAAGTCTTAAAGTTTCCAAGGTTGGAGAGATCAGTGGTCACCAACCATTGGGCCAGGGACCACTGGTGGTCCACGAGAAAATTTTGGTGGTCCACAGAGAAATGTCACCCGCAAAGCACCCAACCAATTAATGTGGTGTGTGAAGGATGTGTTTTTGTGTTTATTTTCATGGTCATGATGTGCACTGAAGATGGTGTTTGATTTCATTGTACGAGGTGCAATGACAATAAAGTAAAGTAACTAACTAAACCAGGCTGCGTGGGAACACAAGGCTGAGCTGCCCACATAGCCCACGGGAACAAAAAGCTTGTGTCACTTGCATTGTGAACAACACAAGGTAGTGAGGGGAGGGGGAAAGGGGGAACTTGCTCCACTCGCCCCACGCACCTCACCTGTCCACCTGACTGCTTCTTTCCGCTTCTTTCTTCTTCTGCTTTTGGCTGCATGCAAGGAAAGCAGCAAAAGTCTTTCTTTCTCTCCCCCAAACTCCACCAGAAATGAGTCTTTGGGACCCTGCAAGGCATCCTGCTCCAAGAGGCTGTGCCGGTGCGACAAGTCTCACAAAGACTAATTTCTGGCAGAGTTTGGGAGAGAGAAAGAAAGACTTCTGCTGCTTCTGCTGCTTTCCTTGCATGAAGCCAAAAGTCTCTTTCTCTCCCCCGAGAACAGAGCTGGAAACAGTATCGTGCAATCCCAAATAAAGAATGATTTATCAGTAGGAAAACGGGATGGGAAATTTTCCTGCAGACTTTTTTGGGGATTTTCCCAGGGTCTCTGGTCTGTGGGATTTAAAATTATGAGTTTGGTGGTCCCTGAGGTCCAAAAGGTTGGCAACCCCTGGTATAGATGACATGCCACCAGAATTGAAGGCTTTACTTTTATGTATCTTCCTCTCCCAAACCTTTTCTATAACTTTGCCCAAATTCTCCAGAATATGTAATTAGTACAGTTCCCTAAAGAGAGCATTTTAGGCTATTAGTTATTCTGTCCCAAGAGCATCTCTGAAAATGTGAGTGGGAAAAAGAAGGTGTTTTTTTTTAAAAAAAAAAAAAAAATCTGTTTACCAAAGGGAATCTCAGAGGAGTCTCAGAGTTGGTTTTTGTCAGCCTAATGCTGACAAAATGCCTCCACTTACTCACACATTAATGATTGTGAAATTTTTATCCAGCTAAGAAAACATGAATTATGCAGCACCAAGAATACATTAGTTAGCTGTGTCGACTCTTCAGAAATGACAGTGTTGCTTAGCTCAAGGGTATCTTTCAAAATTGAAATTCAGCTGTCAATGCTCCTGAGTTTTGATGCCCAACATAGGGCTAGCTGAGAAACTGACAGGCACAAATGGACTTTATCAGGTTTGCAAACTCTTCTGAAGAGAAGTGGAATCCAAATGCATACATCTAGTTAAATGAATTCTGATCTACAAAAGCTTTTGTGATCATGAACTTTAGTCCTTCAGATACCATAAGATGCTTTGCAAGTAACAACTAGTGCATGTATTCTTGTAAAACAGGGGGCCCCAATTGTGGCCCATTCAGAAGTGGGATGTGCAAGTCTGGATGAGCGGCGCACATGTGCACGCAGCTCCACTTGTGTGAGCGTTTGCAGTCACATGCAAAACTCCATTTGTGTGAGTGGTGCATGCACGCCTGCCACTCACATGGAACCATCCCCTCTCCCCTCCCTCCTGCCAGGCCACCAAATTTCCTTGATTAGTTCTTAATTTTGTTTTCTTATTTCTTCTCCACATTTCAAGTAATGATAAAGCTTAGCTCAGTCTTCCTCAGATCTACGCCCTCCAGTTGCCTTGAACTACTGCTTCTTTACTGTCCAAAGGAAATAGTCTACCACAAGTAAATAGTTGTACTATAGCAAGAGGTGAACACAGAGAATAGTCCAAATAGTCAAAATAGTGGAATAGGCCTTTGGCTATTTTTTTTATGAGTAAATCTTTGATTGCACCATCACAGACTCCATCTTCACTATTTTTTTTCCCATGCCTTAAGGATATCCCTTGAGTACAACCTTCCTATCATTTCTCAGATTTCAAGCAGCCTAACTATCTTATTTAAGATGGAGAATTAACCTTCCATAGCTAATTCTTGGCAAATGGGTTTTCTGTAATGATTCTATTTTCTTTTGTTCTGATTGTTTACCCACTTTTTTTCCTCGTTACTCAATGAGAATCTCTTCTTCCATCCATACCAGTAAATATGGACAAAGATTCACTTAATTCCTGATAACAGAAATGCCACTGTGTGAAGCCAAAGTGTGATAGCATCTTACACTGTTTTTGTAAGCCATTTTCCTACTAATAACTTATATAATTTTTTAGCATTATTAATAACACCAGTCAGCTTGAGGCCCCAGTGTGGAGGTGGTTGATTGAATAATAACCGATCCCACCTCCTCCCCCACTCTGTCCCCTCCCTCCCCATGTGTCTTTGGTTTTAATGTTTGATTTTAACTTTTTATGTTTTAACTTAGATGTAACTGTAAGCTGTCCAGAGTTACCCTATAGTAAGATGGGTGGCCGATACATTTTATAACTAAGATAAAGGAACTAACTCCAGAGTAATAAGAAAATGCAGTAATAAAATAAATATGTAAATACAAAGAATCAACATTCAGATAAATACATCACTTTTACAGGATACCCCAAGCTGTTTGATGTTAATGGATTCAATTGCCTGAACTATAAATGTAATGCTTCTGCTCACATCTGACTACATCAGAATCAGTAGGTAATAGGACAGTCTACAATTCCAAACCCAGTGGGCTTGCTTTCAAAGTAGGGATATTAAGAATCAAAGCTTATGGAGCATTACTAACACATCATTCAGGTAATTTAATGCGTGCTGTCATGTGATGTTGCTAAAACTAGAGTTGGATGATGCCAGAACAGTGGCGGCTAACCTTTTGGGGCTCCTGTGCCAAAAATTGTATGCATGCTGGTGCTCACGCACCAGCACCCAGAAGGCAATGCACCCCCCCACCCTCTGCACATGCGTATGCAATCCCCCCAACCCCCCTTACCTGCACTGAGCCTCACAGCTCATTTTCGGCTAGTTTGCGGCCTTTTTCGGCCTCCCAAAGGCTTGAAAAAAGCCTCTGCAGGCCGAATAGGCCCGTTTCGTCACTTCTGGTATTAACAGGAAGTGACAAAACAGGCCTATTCGGCCTGCAGAGGCCTTTTTCAAGCCTCTGGGAGATCGAAAAAGGCCTCAAATCAGCTGTGAGTCACACGCATGTGCAGTAAGCTTGCCTGCAGCTCGCATGCCGGCACAAATGGCTCTGCGTGCCACCTGTGCCATAGGTTCGCCATCAGGGTGCTAGAAGATGCTATAACTAACTAATGAGAAGTCTACCACATGATAGAGCAGAAGAGGGAAACATGGGAAAATGGAAAGTTTCATTTTCAGTACAAGTGGTCCTTGACTTACAATCATTCATTTAGTGACTGTTCAAAGTTACCACAGCACTGAAAAAAAGGGACTTATGACCAGTTTTCACAGGTACAACCATTGCAGCATCCCCATGGTCACATGATCAAAATTCGGGGTCTTGGCAACTGACAGGTATTTATGATAGTTGCACTGTCCCAGGGTCATGTGATCACCACCTGCACTCTTCCCAGCTGGTTTCCAGCAAGCAAAATCAATGGAGGAAGCCTGATTCACTTAATGACAGCATCAATCCGTTTAACAACTATGGCAAAAAAGTTGTAAAATAGGGCAAAACTCACTTAACTGCCTTGCTTAGCAATGGAAATTTTGGGCTCAGCTGTGGTCGTAAGTCAAGGACTACCTCAGGGGTTGCCAACCTTTTGGACCTCAGGGACCACTAAACTCATAATTTTAAAACCTGGTTGCTATAAAACCAGGCCAGAAACATATTAACAAGAGAGATCAGAGCAGCAAAAAGAAGCTACTCTGAAAAGTTAAAGAATCAATTCTCAACAAATGAACCAGCAAACATGTGGAAAACTCTTAAAAACATCACTGGCTTCAGCAAACCTCCTTCCCAGGCAGAAGGAAATCAACAACTAGCAGATGACCCGAATGTGTTTTACTGCAAGTTTGAAAAGAAACTACAGCCACCTATCTCCACAACCCACATCTCAAACACACCAACAACAGCCAAGCCTCCTACAACTGGCCAGAGTCCATTGGGCTCACAACCTCTGGTGATCACAGAAAAAGAAGTACAAGATCTATTACACAGACAGAAGCCAGGAAAAGCCAGGGCCAGACAAGATAACTCCTTCTTGCTTAAAAGTCTGTGCTGACCAATTGGCCCCCATCTTCACCCGAATCTTCAATAGATCACCAGAGATGTGCTGTGTCCCTTCCTGCTTCAAATGTTCTACCATCATCCCAGTGCCAAAGAAACCCTCCATCAAAGAACTGAATGACTATAGACCAGTTGCTCTAACATTTGTAATTATGAAAATCTTTGAAAGGCTTGCGCTGTCCCACCTGAAAACCATCACGGATCTGCTGTTAGATCCCATGCAGTTTGCATACCGAGCAAATAGATCGACAGATGATGCTGTTAACATGGCTCTGCATTGCATCCTACAACACCTTGAATCTCCAAATACCTACGCAAGGGTCCTCTTTGTAGACTTCAGTTCAGCATTCAATACCATCATTCCAGACACTCTTCTAAGTAAATTAAACCAACTAGCGGTACCTGAACACACTTGTAAGTGGATCATAAGCTTCCTAACAGACAGGAAGCAGCAGGTGAAGCTAGGCAGAATCACATCCGATACCTGTACAATCAGCACAGGGGGGCCCCAAGGCTGTGTGCTATCTCCACTTCTCTTCTCCCTATATACCAATGACTGCATCTCAAACGATCCATCTGTTAAAATACTGAAGTTTGCTGATGACACAACAGTGATTGGTCTCATTCGAGACAACGATGAATCTGCATACAGACAGGAGGTTATACAACTTGCCTCGTGGTGTAACTGGAACAATCTGGAACTGAACACACTCAAAACCATAGAAATGGGGGAAGACTTTAGAAGAAACCTTTCCATACTACCACTTCTTACAATACTAGACAACACAGTATCAACAGTAGAGACCTTCAAATTTCTAGATTCTACTATATCACATGACCTAAAATGGACACCGAACATCAAAAACATCATCAAAAAAGCACAACAAAGAATGTTCTTTCTGCGCCAACTCAGAAAGTTCAAACTGCCCAAGGAGCTGCTGATACAGTTCTACAGAGGAATTATTGAGTCTATTATCTGCACCTCTATAACTGTCTAGTTTGGTTCTGCAACCCAACAGGAAAGACACAGACTTCAGAGGATAATTAGGACTGCAGAAAAAACAATTACTACCCACCTGCCTCCAATTGAGGACCTGTATACTGCACAAGTCAAATAGAGGGCTGTGAAAATATTTACAGACCCCTCACATCCCGGACATAAACTGTTTCAACTCCTTTCTCAAAACGACGCTATAGAGCACTGCACACCAGAACAACTAGACACAAGAACATTTTTTCCCCAAAAGCCATCACTCTGCTAAACAAACAATTCCCTCAACACTGTTCAACTATTTACAAAGTTTACACTATTATTACTGTTAATTTTCTCATCACTCCTTATCACCCATCCCCTCCCACTTGTGATTGTAGGACTGTAACTTTGTTGCTTGTATCCTTATGATTTATATTGACTGTTTCCTAGTATGATTTGATTGTTGATTGTACCCTATGACTATCATTAAGTGTTATACATTATGATTCTTGATTGTTAACGAATGTACCTTTTCTTTATGTATACTGAGAGTATTTACACCAAGACAAATTCCTTGTGTGTCCAATCACACTTGGCCAATAAAGTATACTATTCTGTTCTGTTCTGTTCTGTCCTGTCCTGTCCTGTCCTGTCCTGTCCTATTCTATTCTATTCTATTCTATTCACAGACCAGAAACCCTGGGTAAATCCCCCAAAAAGTCTGCAGGAAAATTCCCCATCCCGTTTTCCTACTGATAAATCATTCTTTATTTGGGATTGCACGATACTGTTTCCAGCTCCGTTCTCAGGGGGGAGAGAAAGAAAGAGACTTTTGGCTTCATGCAAGGAAAGCAGCAGAAGCAGCAGAAGTTTTTCTTTCTCTCTCCCAAACTCTGCCAGAAATGAGTCTTTGTGAGACTTGTCGCACCGGCACAGCCTCTTGGAGCAGGATGCCTTGCAGGGTCCCAAAGACTCATTCCTGGTGGAGTTTGGGGGAGAGAAAGAAAGACTTTTGCTGTTTTCCTTGCGTGCAGCCAAAAGCAGAAGAAGAAAGAAGCGGAAAGAAGCGGAAAGAAGCAGTCAGGTGGACAAGTGAGGTGCGTGGGGCGAGTGGAGCAAGTTCCCCCCTCCACCCTTTCCTCCCTCCCCTCACTACCTCATGTTGTTCACAATGCAAGTGATGCAAGCTTTGTGTTCCCGCGGGCCATGTGGGCGATGCAGCCTTGTGTTCCTGCACAGCCTAGATTAGTTAGTTTACTTTATTGTCATTGCACCTCGTACAATGAAATCAAACACCAGCTTCAGTGCACATCATGACCATGAAAATAAACACAAGCACACATCCTTCACACACCACATTAACTGGTTGTGGGGTGCTCTTGTGGGTGACATTTCTCTGCAGACCACCAAAATTTCCTCGCAGACCACCAGTGGGCCACGGTCCACTGGTTGGCGACCACTGCTCTATTGGATCCAAGATAGAATGCTGACAGTTGGCATTATTTTTGTTCTTATTGTTGTTTTCTAACCCTGTACTTTTAAAATCCTTAACTTGGCAACATTAAGATCTCTGCACGTGTTCATATTGCCTATATTTGCAGAACTAGATAAAACAATTGCAGACTATTAAAGCTGCTAAGGCTTATTTTAAAAGTTGTTCCAAATTCCAAAGCACTTGAAAAGAAATTACAATGGGTTCCTTCTGTTTATAGCTGCATATCAAACAACTAGGGCATTGAAGTTCATTCTTATGACAAAAAGTGTAATAACGTATTTTTACATCTCAAACGCTACTTACAGGTTTGCTTGGTCTGACTTAGTGTTATTATAAAGAAGAGCCGCTGTTGTTAATTGTGTCTGAATCATGTCATGTTTTCTTTAAAGGCACATAGACCTTTTCTCTATATTAGGTTAGGTTAGGTTAGTGTATTGATTAGTCCATAGGCCAATATAAAAATACAGACAGCCAAACACAAATTATTAATAAATTCTTATAAAAACAATTTGGAATGAAATTGGAGTAAAATACAATATCGATAACTAAACTAAACTAAACTTTCTCTACATTTTATTTCATGTTCAAGAAAAAGAAATCTACAAAACATAATATATGCTATAACTTGTAAGCTGTTTATCCATAAATTTAAAATTCTTCACTAATGTGTTCCCAATCTATCTTTCAGCAGCTTTTTCTTATAGCCCTGTCTATGATTTTTTCCTATATTGATCTTGATCTTTCTTACCTTTTTATTTCAGAATGTAGGGTGGCATTTCTCTTTTCTCTTAAATAAGCCGCTTTTGATGTAATATGACAATCGTCCGCAGGTTTTTGCCTTTAACTAGTCCACAGCTTTATGCAAAGGTATGCCATTTAATAACAGAACAACAGAGTTGGAAATGATCTTGCTGGTTTTCTAGTTCAACCCCCTGCTCATTTCAGACAAATGGGTGTCCAATCTCTTCTGTTGGAGCACCCATAATTTTAGAGGCAAGTCAATCCACTGATTAATTGTCCTGTCAGGAAATTTCTCCTTAGTTCTAAGTTGCTTCTCTCCTTGATTAATTCCCACCTATTGCTTTGTAGCAGCCCCTGAGATATTGGAACACTGCTATCATGTCACCCCAGTCCTTCTTTTCATTAAACTAGACATACTCAATTCCTGCAACCATTTTCATATATTTTAGCTTCCAATTCCCTAATCATTTTTGTTGCTCTTCTCTGCACTGTCTGTAGAGTCTCAATATCTTTTTTATATTGTGGCAACCAAAACTGGAGGCAAGTGTGATTATAAAGTGGTATTAACACTTCCTGTGATCTTGATTCTATCCCTCTGTTAATGCAGCCGAGGACTGCCTTGGTTTTTTTTGGCAGCTGCAGCATACTTCTGGTTCAATTTAAGTGATTATCCATTAAGACTCCAAGATCCCTACTTTTAAGTAGGTACCATCTATTCTGTACCTCTGCATTTGATTTTTCTTGCCTAAATGAAGAACTTAACTTTTCTTATCATTAAATTTCATTTTGTTAGACAATGTTCAAACCTGTCAAAATCCTTCTGTGTATTGAGCCTCTTTCTAGGATGTTGACTATTCCTGCCAGTATGGTGTCATCTGCAAATTCAATGAGTTCCTCTTCTATCCCTTTATCTAACTTTTTGATGAAGATATTGAAGAGTATTGGGTCTAAGACAGAGCCTTGGGGTACCTCTAGTTTTGTAGACCCACAACTAGCTTACAGTCATTTTAGCTAGATGTTGTGATTGCAAAATGTATGCATGTTGGTTTCCTGTACACTTTTTTCTTTAAATAAGGGAAGGACTTGCTGCAAATTTCTTCTCTGGTTACCATTCTTAGGGAATTTTTTTTAAACACAACTCTCTAACTTTTAATAATAGATATTGTATGAACTTGAAAAGAAAGTGATAACTGATATGTAGAATCTAAGATTCCTTTAAGAAGGTCTTTCTTGGAAGATCATTTATCATGTTCAGAAAAGAAAACAAGAAGATTCTATTGCTGTTGCTCCCTTCTGGTTTCTGTAAGCTATAGATTATAAATGAGCAACTGGGAAAGAATTTTATAGTTTTATTTTCTCTTAGTGTTCCCCTGATCTATGAACCATCACAAGCAAAACCTTTCTCAAGAAGCTATAATAAATCATAAATATTTATAGCTTCTAATCACAAAGCAGCAATGATGCAGGAGAAATAATATTCGATCTTGTTCTGATGCAGTCGGCATAAAGCCCACAAATAGTTGGTGGATGCTACTTTCTCCCTCTCTCTCTCTCTCATACATATAATTAATCCCTCTTTGTAAATTAAGAACCTGAAGTGTAAAATATCAAATAAAGAGACTAAATCCACATCCCAGGTTGAAAAGGGGGGTCTGAAGTTGTTAGACATTCCAGGCAAAACTAATAATATGAATAACTATTTTTATAGGAATCAAACTCAGCTCTAATTGGTTAAAAAAAAGAATGCCAAATGAAGAAGCTGATTAAAAAATAATGAGCATTATACATCTGGCAACCTTATTTCAGCAAGTATTTAATTCTTGTTTCTTTGAGTTAAGTAAAAGTGAAAGCTTTCTTAATAAAATGAAAAACTCTCATGCTTTCAGTTCAGCTCATGGTTTGGTAGGTTTTGATCCACTGAAAAGTATTTTAGTTCCATCTGAAATTGAGTCCAAGTGATAAAAGAAAAGGTTAGTAAGAGATAGTAAAAAATTTAAGAAGGCATATCTGAAAGGATATCTGCATAATGACAAATGTGACAGCCAGAAAAAGATACCTAACACTAGCGATATGAAAGGGATATGAAAGGAAAGATATTCAGCTCAAATATAACACATTATGTTTTGCTCCTGAGTCTCCTGGGAATTATTTGGTAACTCAGTCTTCTGTAGTGTAGCTTCAGCATTTCTTTGATGCCCAAGAGAAAGAAACAGGCCAATCCACTGCTGGGAACCAGAAGAAGGCTAACGCCTTTACAAATCACTTATCACCTCAGTCTGACCTGATAAAATGTGTAGTTGATTTGTTACTCAATGTACTTGCAATATAGAGATCTGAGTCTATTAATTGGTTTGGAATGTGATTATACACAGCTGGTTCTCAACAATAAAATTCTTGTGACACAATCTGATTATCTCCATATCTGAGTTTCCCATCTAGTATAACACCACCATATCTCCAAGGACATAACCGTTATGCAAAATATGAAATGGCATTATAATAAGAGCAGTGGGAAGTGTTGGTTCCCAGTAGGAAAAAGGAAGGGAAAGAGTTTACATCTTGTTCAAAAAGGCTAGACTGAAGAACCTGTCAACCATAAAGCTGCTGTCTGACAAATCAGCTTTGGCAACTTCTCAGCTAGATTCACTTTGATGTTTGTGCATTTTCAGGAGACCAGTTGGAGGCTTAGGGCATTTCGCTCATCTAAATAGCAATTTGTCTCTTGTAAACAGCATTTTGTTGAATAAAAATATTTGGTTTGGGGGGCGGTGTTGGGATTTGTTTGTTTGAAAGTAATTTTTTTGCTTCCTGATAAGAACATTTCTTACCCAGTTCTCCTATTGTGATAGCAACTCTAATAGTGATTTAACACAGGTTAGAATATCAGATTCTCTATGTTTGGAGAATTGTGCTCCTATTCTGAGCAAATGAGTAATAGACAGAACAATCTTCTAACACTAACTGGTCACTAGACCCAGAATTAATGCATGTGCAATGCAGTCATAATCCACATTCTCAGAGAGCCACTTTAAAAAGCATAATAATTACTAATTAATTGTAATCATCCTAACCAACACATCTCTGACAACTGCTATTCACCTGCACAAATTACAATCTTGCACTACTGAAGATAGTACCATGAATGGAAGGCAGTAACTGATCTGTGCTAATGACTCAAAGAACTAACCTACAACTTTTGTACATAGTTCACAGTCAGAAAACTAAAAGAGATCAGAGTTCTTTCCTCTATACAACTCGTTGCATACCCATGCCCTCAACAGCCATAAAAGCAAACAAGAAGCCTGTGAATGTTTGTAGTCTTCCACTTGCTATATTAAGCAGGATTTCCCTCCATGCTACTTAGTATATGAGAAAAGTAGAATATTAACAAGGCCTTATCTGGAGCTAAATCTCACTGATTAGAAATATCTATGAAATAGATTGACTTGTGAACTGACAGACTTATTGTGCCCATTTAAGACTTCTGCCTTTGTTCTCTTTAGAGGACTATTACACAATTAAGTCTGATGGCAAACAGCAGATAAGGGAATGCTGTAGGTTAGAAGAGCAACCAACTCACTATTTTTCAAAATCTGTAGCTGAACCACTATATACAAAGCGTACAAAGAATCTGTCAATGTGTACTGTAGTTACTGGCAAGATCAGTCAAGGAATCAGCCAGGAGTAGCACTGTTTTCTTACCTACCACTGTATGACTATATCTATTCATGTAAACATCTCTTCTTCTGAAGATGGAACTGGCTATGACTGAAAATGGTTGTCCAATTCTGTACTTGTTTTTAGCTTCATCACAGAATTACAGGCTTAGGATTGAATGTATTTTGCCAAGTGACAATTGAGCCCCTGAAAATCAAGCATGCCAAGGTGATATATGATGTTTAAAGAACATTCAATACCTTTAAGACAAGATTATACACATTTATGTTACATGGTTCCATCAATAGTTTCTTATAATAACTATGTCATAATTGAATATCAGCTACTGGGGAGAAGGTCTTTGGTCTCATCTCCTGTTTCCAATACAATATAAATTTAATTTAAAAAAAAGGGACAACAGAGGAAAAAGGAGTAAAAGAAAAGGATAAGTCTAAAAGAAAAATATAAAAAGGGTAAAATCAGAATAAATTACTAATTACCCCAAATGATTTCAAAGTCAACTTCCTTGGTTTTCTGTTCAAAAAGATGCAATTCAAAAAATGTGTGCTACACATTTTTGTTCATACTACCTAGACCACTGTTTCTCAAACTTGGCTACTTAAACATGTGTGGACTTGAATTCTAAATCTACCTAAATCTGGCTGACTGCAGAAGTCAAAAGTCCATGGAATTTAAAGTGGCCAAGGTTGAGGTCCCTAATCTAGACAAACCTTTAGCCTTATCTAGCAGAAAATTAACATGTGAGCACCTCATACTGAAAAACACATATACTGCCCATTTACTAGCCTTGGGAACCACCATTTAGTTTCACCTCCCATCTCAACTTTTTCTCTTTTAGAAAGGAATTTTCCTTTAGTTATATTCCAGGGGTGTCAAACTGGCAGCCCATGGACCGGTTGCAGGCCACATCCACCCCAGCTCCGTAAAGGGGAAAAAAACGTCCTGATATGTCACATGATGGAATGGGATGCCATGAATTCAACACCTGTGCTGTATTCCTATAAGTAATTGAATATTGATACACCTATAATCCTTGAAACTGTTATTAATTCTGTTCATGACTGAGTCTATTAGGATTAAATGTAACCTCTCGAGGGTTAACTGGGTTAGTAGATCAATGTTTTATGTTCCTAAAACATGTTAACCCCCTTACTACCTTAGTTAAATGAATTGTGAGAAACCCTGACAACTGGATTACTTATAGCCTCAGATACTCCCCATACTAGTGGCTTATGGGGAGTATCTGAGGCTATAAGTAATCCAGTTCCATCTGAGGTTGATTGCCCAAAGATATTTCTAAGCAGTATGATTGCTGCCAATTTAGAGAAGTCTGCCTTGCTGTAGAAAGCAATTTGCTTTTAAATTTATGATGCATTGCATTATGATGCTGAGTAATGGAATGTGAAATAAGTTTCTTAAAAACCTTTTGTTTTGCATCCACATGCGTGCAAGACTGTAGGAGGAAAAATACAATACATTTGGGCAATTATCTGAATCAAAATATTCTCACTGTTGGCAGGTTTGAGGAAACCTGGTTCCTTTCCAAAACATTTAGTTCTGCTATGTATTTGGGGAAAGAGAATGAGAAAATACACTTAAAAATCCAGCCAAATTCTTTTGCCATTTTAGGCTGTTGTCTCTCTGAGCAGAATCTGTAGTACAGAGGCCCACCACCTAAAATGCCTATTAATGAAACATGAACATATGTGCCAGTCGCAAACACCATAATCCAAATTGGCATGTGAATTAATGGCCAATACAGATGCACCTTAAGAAAACCAGCAGGGTTGCTTCTGCATTTTTGCAAATGAGACCCTGGAGGATTTTTAAATTTGGAAGGCATTCCTGACAATTTTGCTGTCAGATCTAAGCTTATGAAAAGCAAGCCTAGCAGAGCTTGGCAGCTGAACTGCTGACTCTCTTATTTGTGATCTCTGGGCAACGTTATCCTTCATTTTGATCCATTTTTGTTGATTCAGAATAATGAGTTCCTTTTGCCAACTTTATTTAATGGGTAAGAATTAAATAGACTGGTTAACTTGGAGTTTTGTGAAACAAGATTTAGAGTACCAAAGCCACTCAAGGTTGAGCATTATCAGATGAAGTAGGAGGGGAAAAGAAATGTTATGTATAAAGAAATCCTGGCACTGCCCAGTGTGATTATTCTCATAACAGAGCTGAAAGCAAATTCCATAAAAGGGTTGGGTTGTATGATTAATCATAAAAGGGTGTTTATCTTTCAGCCACAGAAACTAGAGCCCAAGAATTCAAATCTAAGGTGTTTTATTGACATAACCAATATGCAAGCTCCACAAGAAAACAACAATAACAAAATGGTAATATCATAAAATAAGATGGAGAAATCAGCTGGACCAGACATTTCCAAAATCAGAATAATCAGATTTGATCTGGAAAGGATACAAAACAGCTTGCAAATTCTGCAAAGTTGACTAAAGAACTTGATTCCTGCAAGATATAAATATAAGGGATTGTTGATTTAGTCTGTATGACTGTAAGGTTTTCCTCATGGGATGTTTTGTTTGCTTTTTGTTACACTAGAACCTGAAGATATTTTCAACGTGTTCTGGAGCAAAATTTTCTGGTTTTTTTTTCTCAGTGTAGCTTGAAGAAAAAGCCTTAATTACATAAGAGGGAGATCAAGTAGAGGTTGCTCATTCTTCCTTGCCCGCTCCATAGTTTCTCTTGTAGAATAATATGCAAAGCTGCAACTTCATTTTCACAGGTGGAGAAAGATGGGATAGATTGGATCATATGGTTGATTCTTTGAAGCATGCATATGCCAGTGGTGGGATTCAAATTTTTTTACTACCAGTTCTGTGGGCATGGCTTGGTGGGCATGACATGACTGGGTGACCGTTGCTTGGTGGGCATGGCAGGGGAAGGGTACTGCAAAATCTCCATTCCCTCCCCACCCCACTAACCTGCTTTCTAGTTCCGTTCTCCTGTGCATGGCAACAAAAGAAGAGTCAGCTGATCAGCTGGGACTTGGGAGGCAGAGAATAGATGGGCCGGGGCCTGTCAGAGGTGGTATTTGCCAGTTCTCCAAACTACTCAAAATTTCCGCTACTAGGTTTCCAGAACTGGTCAGAACCTGCTGAATACCACCTCTGCATATGACCAATGAATGTTATCAGTTTATTAAACATTGGTTATCAGAGTTCTCTTGGAAGGTAATGTTGCTTTGAGATTTATCCCCTTTCTCAAGTCGCAACTTCTTCAGTGCCACCAGCCACAAAGTTTAATTCTGATTTCTCTTCTCCTAATAGAATGTTACACTACTTTGCTGGGCCTTAATCAGAACCTCAAGTTCATCTCGACACTCTGAATGTGGGCTCGGTCCTTACCAATTCAAAGTTCAAGCTTATTTTAAATTCAGTGTGACTGGGATGTCCTTTGATAATGAGTGATTGTATACTGGGCTAACATAAATGCTGGCATGAAAGTTTGCTCCTTAGAAGAATTGGGGAACAGCAAGTCTTTTAAATGATTCTTCATGCCAGCTTCTTTTTCTATTGCCTTCCTATGCCTATGGCATAGTTCACAATGTCATCCTGTGTCTTCTGCTTGCCTTAGTTAACCCAGTCTATTGCTAATAAACTACAATTCTGAAACAACCAAATCCTGCTCAGAAGAGGCTGGTATGCCCTGCCCAGTCGACACCAACCCAAACTATGATTAGAAATTCCTTTTCAAGACAAAAGCTTGTCAATCAGATGTGGCAAAGCATTAAACCTGGTGATTAGAAGCAGTACAGCAGTACAGCCATCCCAAGTAAAGATCAAAGGGCACCCTTCATGGTCACTTTTTTGGAAACAAATAAAAGGAATAGTAAATCTTATTTTTCTTTCGATATTTTTAAAATTCTATTATTTGTTAAGTTGCAATAGGGTATATTTCACTTTGATGCATAATCTGGCAATCTCTGTGGTATTCGCACTATCTCTGCCTTCAGAAGGATATAGGGAAAGACTTTCAAAATTTTGGCAAAACCTTGAAAATATCCCACTGAAATCTGGCAAAGGTCTTTTCCCCCTGAAGAATTAATTATCCCTGGGGGTTTTTTATACTAATCAGTCATTTTAAAAAGGACCTCTGATTTTGATGCTTCCCATTGTAGCCAACGATGAATCTTTTCTTTGAGCTGAATCTTGATTGAAGTGACTTGAATAAAATTTGTTTTTAAAACTTTAACTGCAAGCTCAAATCAAATCCCAACTTCTCCAAAATTTGAATCATCAATTCAGATCAGGGCTGATTCATGCTATTCTAGGATTCTTTATAATGGCAGAGATAATGTGGACAAAGTTTCCTGGAAGTATGTTTTCTAATTTCTCCATTAAAATTTAAGGGAATTAAAAGTTTAATTGAATTATGTATTAACTGTAGTTATGTTTTTAATGTGAACTATTCTGACACATCCCAGTGCACTACCAGCAAGGCTGAATCTTGTTCCTGTTCTCAGAAGAACTATGAAGAATTCTATGAACCAGGAGATCTCAGATTACATTTTAAAAATAGCAGCAGATGATATGGGAATCAGTGTCTTCTTGTCCAGAGGAATGCTTTGTTAACATGAAATAAACCCTCAGGCTTCAGACCCACCAAGTGCTGTGCCAAATAGTTGTTCATCTGGATGAACACAGGAAGGAACCTGGAAATATTTGACATCTTTGCAATAGCAGACAGCGGACAACTATTGTATGTTTTCCTCTTTAACCACAATAAACATTCTAATTTAGTTGGGCGGCATCTGACAGTTTTCAGCCAAGTCTCAGGAAATCTGTGATTTACTGGCAAGACCAGGAATCAAAGCCAGACAGTTTGATTGCCAATGCTAATTCCCATTGATAGTGGAGGACAGCTGCTGCCTAGGCGTAAAGAATTATCATGATGGTTATTGATCCTCTGGCAATCCCACCAACCACTGACCAAATTTCTATTAGCCTGATCTAGGTAAAATAGTTGGTAATAATTCAGAGGAACCAGCTGGTCCAGCAGATGAAAAAGAACTACTGGTACTCCATTCTGGTGCTGGCCAAGAACTCTGTAGTAGCCATCCAACTCTAAATGCCCACTACATCAGAGGTGTCAAACTCATGTTGTCATTATGGCATCAGGTGACATATTGGGACTTTTTTCCACTTTGCTAAACTGGGCAGGGGCAGGAGCAGCACATGACACATCCGGGCTGTGGGCCGCAAGTTTGATACCCCTACACTACATTGACTGACAAATAAAATTGGTTTTCTTCCAAATATACTGGCTTGCTTGAGCAAAGTGAACTATACATCTGTCTGAGACCAGATTATTTTTCCACCAATAAAACCAGATGTTGTTGTTCAGTCCCTAAATTATGTCCAGCTCTTTTCAACCCCATGGACATAGCATGTCCTCTACTGTCACTTGGTGTTTGCTCAAATAAGCCCAGATAAAATTTATAATTAAACAAACAACTGAGGGGACTGTAGAATAAGTTCTTCTTTTGATTCAGAACACTTTAGATTAGGACAGCTATGTAAATTCTGTAACATAACTTAGTGTAACTCAAGTAATTGTTAAACCATGAAATCCCTATTTCCCATAAGTTAAGCAGTTGGTGAAGGAGTATGCTGCTGAGTTTCAGCTATCGGGTCAGGGTATGGGCTAAAATGAAAGAGGCTTAATGACCCAGTTCAAAGAGAAACCATTAGATAAAGTTTAGGATGAGCTGTTTAATTTTGGGCTTCACAGCCACTGCTGTGAAACCACTATGGTCCTCAACTGTCACTCATCTATCTACCTTGAAAAAATTAGCACTCACTACTCTTTTCCTCTCACTTCTGAACTTTTGAAATGGCTGCAGAAAGTGCACATTTTACCAAAGTGGATCTCAGAAAAGTTTACAGTCCAATTCATATTAAAGAGGAATACAGATTTTGAATTTTTGAATATATTATGTTCAGATCACTGGTGGGATTCAAATTTTTGTACTACTGGTTCTGTGGGCGTGGCAGGGGAAGAATACTGTAAAATCTCTAGTCAGAGGTGGTATTTGCTGGTTCTCTGAACTACTTAAAATTTCCACTACCGGTTCTCCAGAACTGTCAGAACCTGCTGAATACCATCTCTTATTGTTTATTAAAAAACATTTTCTTTGCTTTTAAAAATTTACAGTAATTACAACCATTTATTCCAACTATACATCTCAGTAGATTGCTAAGCATCAACCCACCCTACTTTCAATATGGACACTCTTCCTGTGATTACTGAATCTGAGCCAAGAGGGCTTTCCAGAAAGTACCGTATATACTCGAGTATAAGTCACCGAATATAAGCCGAGGCACCTAATTTTACCACAAAAACTGGGAAAACTTATTGACTCGAGTATAAGCCGAGGGTGGGAAATGCAGCAGGTACTGGTAAATTTCAAAAATAAAAATAATTAATTTGGGAAACGATCTCACTATCATGAAAGGTTTAATTGATTCACTAACCCAAAAGAAGAAGATGATGATGACAGTGGGAGGCAGGAGTCACTCTCTTCCCCTCCCCTCGGAGGCCCCTGAGTCAGGAGTCGCTACCGCCGGCGCGCCCCAGTCCTGCGTCGCCGGGAAGGGAAAGGCAAAAGGAAGAGCTGCGGCAGCGCTTACAACGGCAGCAGCGGCACCGGAGGCTCAGGCTCAGTGGCTCCTGGTTTTGCCCCACCCTTCCCAAGGCAACGCTGGACCGGAGCCGCACCAGCGGCAGCAACTCCCGACAGCCCCAGCCGGACACCTGAGCGGAGATGTAGGAGAAGGCAAAAGCGACGGAAGATCCTTCAGGGGAAACTGAGGGGAGACTCACCCTTGGTCCAGATGAGCCCCTTCCCCGACCCTAAGAAAGCAGAGGCAGCCAGCAAGGGCAGGCAAGCCCCACTTCACAGACTCGCCCCACCCACTCACCCACCCAAAGCCACGAAGTCCCCAATCGCGCAGCCCAGAATCGCCCTCCTCAGGGGGCAGCAACGACGCCCGGTTTTTCCCGAGACAAGAAGCTCCGCCGTGCAATGAAAGCGCCCTGGCTCTAGGCTCGCGGGCTCAGAAAACAACGCGAGCCGAGGTTGCTTCGGGTCCGCCGGCTTCTCCAACATCCGGCGCCGCCCTGTTCTATGTGCCGGGCCCAGCGAGTCCGAGCAGCCAGCGCGTGGAGCAGGGCGGCGCCGGAGATCATTGGCTGCCTCTTCGCAGCACGGGAGGCCTCCCTGGCTGGCCAGCTGCTCTCCTCCTTCTCTGCCTGTTTGTTCTGTGTGGCCGAGGAGGAGGAGACCGGCCGGCTGGTTGGGGTAGGCTTTCTGCGCTGAGGAGGCGGCTGCTGGTCTCCGGCTTTGCTCCGCTTCTCCGATGGTCCGGTGCTGCCATGTTCTTTACTTGGGCAGCCGGGCGCCCGCAGCGGCACCCACGGCGGCAACAGGCAGTTCCGCCCGGCTTTGCTCAGGTGTCTGGCTGGGGCTGTCGGGAGTTGCTGCCGCCGTGCGGCCCCAGTCCCAGCCGCCTCAGGAAGGGAAAGGCAAAAAGGAACCTGCCATTGCAAAGCGCTGCCGCGGCTCTTCCTTTTTGCCTTCCCTTCCCAAGGGAAACCGGGCGGCGTTGCTGCCCCTGAGGGGAGGGCGATTCTGGGCTGCGCGATTGGGGACTTTGTGGCTTTGGGTGGGTGGGTGGGTGGGAGCGAGGACGGACGGAGTCCGTGAAGTGGGGCTTGCCTGCCCTTGCTGGCTGCCTCTGCTTCCTTAGGGGCGGGAAGGGGGCTCATCTGGACCAAGGGTGAGTCTCCCCCTCAGTTTCCCTGAAGGATCTTCCGTCGCTTTTGCCTTCTCCCTACATCTTCCCTCTGTTAAAATTCCCCCCCACACACACACACTTATTTTCGGGCGGATAGATTTCGTGTCTGAGCATTCTCACATGACGGTGGGTCTTTCCCCCTAAAAACAGTTTAAAAAGAAAAATATATCCTCATGCAATAACTTTTCTGCTTCCGATTACCCCCATGCTTAAAAGTTGCAAAGGAAACACGGAAGCAGGGAAGCGCCTGCCCAGCTCCGGAGCTCCACACCATTTTTTTTCAGAGGGGAATCTGACTCGAGTATAAGCCTACAATAGTTGTAGCAAAATATTTTTCTCCTGCAAACTATTTTAATGTCAGATCATTTCTCTCTCTCCCTCTCTGCGTACATACATACATACGTACATACATACATACATACATATATACATACATACATACATGTATGTATGTATATATATATATATATATATATATATATATATATATATATATATATATATATATATATATATGTGTGTGTGTGTGTGTGTACACGTACACACACATGGAACCTGAATAAAAAAAATGTAATTATTCTAAACCAGTTTCATTTGAAATATATTTCTATCAACATGATGAGGTATATAATATGATCAAATAAATTATCCATCGATAGCATCTATTGATGTGAAATATCTTGTATAATGCTTCCTTAGAAAAATATCTTCAAATCACAGTTCAGAACATCTGTTTACACTATCTTAAGTGCAAAATTATCTATTTCACTCACAAAGGATGGTTAAAAAATGGCCAAGATACAATATGAACATCTTATTTTAACCCACCTATTTCTCCAGAAGGATTGCATTCCTAACATTCTGAGAGTACATAATATTGTATGTGCTGTTCCCTAAGGATTCATGATGTTTATTATAGTATACATCTGGTTTGAATGAATATTACCCTGCAAAATATTTTTCTCTGATAACTATGAACAGACACAGAACTCATGTTTTATGCTTTGAAGTGGTTGTTCCATATCCACCAGATACTTGATATTATGATGTTTGTATATCTTTTAAAAATCACACAAGTGGCAGACTGATGGATTAAGCAACTGAAATATTGTCTTAGGCAGCAAATCTTTTTTGTCCAATCCTATGTCCAAACAGGTAACGGCAACTCAATATTCTTTCAGCTTTCAAAACTAACTTTTGAAAATAAATCTAGCTTTTTTCCTGTCTGCAGTATTTTCATCTCATTGTTATAAACTATAATATCCTTCTCTTACACACTAGCGGTACCTCTTGTGATGTACTCTCAGCTGGCAAGCAGAAACAAAGATAGATTACTATCTTTACCATGACTGCTATATTCCATGAATTTGTGTTACTACCACATTTTCCTATTATAAGTTTTCCTTAGTCTACAGCCAACTTATCTGGAAAGAACCAGAGCTTCATAAAAACAAAACAAAAAGTATACATATTCCCTTGGTGTGCAGCTAAATACAATTTTCTCTTCAAAGATCTGATTGGTTTGAGTTTTATAACAGCATGGTATTGCTTATATGGCAAACATTATATAATCCTCCATGAGCAACTTCTTTTATATGTTATACAAAGAAGAAACAAAAAAGCAGTTAACTATGCTGAGGGTACCATCTTACATCTCCCATTAACTACACTAAATGTAATTAACATTTATAAACTATTTTATGTTAAGATTTATGACCATATCATATCAGAACTGATCTTCAGTCATTCCTTTCTCTCCCTTTCACCCAAATGTCATATGCACCTTTATCTGTATTCAATGAATAAATAAAAAATAAGGAGCCCTAATGGGGCAGTGGTTAAAGTGCAGAATTGCAGGCAATTTCTGCCCACAACATGAAGTTCGATCCTTATGGTGCTCAAGGGTGACTCAGCCATCCATCCTTCAGAGTGTAAAATAACACTGACATTGTAAACTACACAGAGAGTGCTATAAGTACCACAGGGTGCTATATAAGTCTAAATGCTATTGCTAAATAAAAATTACTAAGTGTGATTAAATTAATTATTGTTTAAAATATTTTTCCTTTTATATGTGTTTCTGCTATACAGTATACAATAAAACCTCATTACCCCTTTTGCTTTTAAAGTACAATCAATCTAGTTTTGAAAGTGGTATGCTACTGTATTGATTAGGATCAGAAAGCTAGTATTTCCAGTCAAGATATTAATGGGGAGATTTGGGGCTAGTTAGTGAAACTCAACCTAAGGTTTAACTGGTGAGGGCTATATTCTTCAAGATTATGGTGGGGCAGTTGGAAGTCATAGTCAATCATACTAAACTGAGTACAAGACTACTCATGTATCCTAATTGATTAAAAAAAAAAGAATGCCAAACGAAGAAGCTGATTAAAAAATAATGAGCATTATACATCTGGCAACCTTATTCCAGCAAGTATTTAATTCTTGTTTCTTTGAGTTAAGTAAAAGTTAAAGCTTTCTTAATAAAATGAAAAACTCTCGTGTTTTCAGTTCAGCTCATGGTTTGGTGTCTAGTAGGTTTTGATCCACTGAAAAATATTTTAGTTCCATCTGAAATTGAGTCCAAGTGATAAAAGAAGACTACACAGGTAGTCCTCAACTTACAACAGTTTGTTCAGTTACCATTCAAATTTATAACGGTATTGAAAAAAGTAATGTATGACCATTTTTCACACTAATGACCGTTGCAGCATCTCCGTGGTCATGTGATTGACATTCAGATTCTTGGCAATTTTTTCATATTTATGACGGTTGCAGGGCCCCGAGGCCATGTGATTATCTTTTGTGACCTTCTGACAAGCAACGTCAATGGGGCAGCCAGATTCCCTTAACAATCATGTTACTAATTTAACTACTGCAGTCATTCATTTAAGAAATGAAGCAAGAAAAATTGTAAAATGGGGCAAAACTCACATAACAAATTTCTCACTCAGCAACAAAAAATCTGGACTGTGGTTATAAGTTGAGATCTACCTGTAGATATTTCCCCTTCCAGAGGAAATTTTGGAGGTCCTTCTTCAAATATTGGTGGGAAGGGTCTCAATTATATGGTAGAATAATTTGGATATGTTTTTTCCAAGGAGATTTATCTGTTGCTAATTTTAATTTGCTTCTAGCATGCACAAAAGTCTTTTTAATTTCCTTAGAACCTTTTTCAGATACTTGTAAAATTGATTTAATTTACTGCTGCATTAGCCTATTGGTTCCAAATTGTTTGTAACTGATCTTTAGAGAATTGCCTTACCACAAGATATAAATCTATACTATCAGATTTTCCCAATCTACTATCTTCCAAAAGTGTTGGTACTCTCATCATCCCCAACCAGCCTGTGTTAAAAAGGGTTATAATTTTGTAGGCAGTGGATTTGGGAAGCCTCCTTAAATAATATTTCAGACAGAAAACTGGGACACTGAAGGTCCAGACTTCATGTAGATATATGAAAATCTAGAGTTTAAATTATAGCAATATTTAATTCAAATAAAATATTTAAAGAAAATGAGACCCTTCAGTTTATGATGTATAATGCTTCCCAAGTGATTTTTATGTTGGACAGTTTCTTCGTGCTGCTTTGGAATCTTATGACTTTAATGCATTTCTTTCTAAAATATGCACACCCAAAATGCATAATTATCTGATCTGCCATAAATCTACTATGATGTCTCTTTCTCCAGTGGGGGTCTACTCACTTTGATTAAATACCACTTTTCCCCAGTGATGCTGGCTGCTTGATTCATGGCATCATGCAGAGTTTGACATGACCCTGCAGTTATTTATCCGTTGTTACTGGGGAAAAAATATTGGGGCAGTTTAACTTTTTGATCATCATAATTGCATCCTAACAAATTATGTGTCAGCCCTTTATGTGTAATTCTAGCTTCAACAGTAAATATTTATGTTTATTCGTTATTTTGTGGCAATCTTTAGAGGTATGGTTTTGGGGGCTATCTTATCTATCTTATCTATTTTCTCTTATATCTTTTCTTATATCTTATCTTATCTCTATTATGGTATTATAATAGATATTATAGGTACTATAATACAAATACACAAAAAACAATGTGAGATATAGTCTTAGAAATATGTAATAAAATGAAAAAAATCATAGAAGTAAAAATATGCATATTGTTAATTCACTAAATATCCAAATATATCTGTCTGTATATTGTTAGTCCATGAATAGACGTTATATTTATTTTTCACTGGATTTTCTTTATTTACAGATAATCAGAGTTGGAAGGGATCTTATAGGTCATCTAGTCCAACCCCCCACCCAATCGAGAGACCCTACACCATTTCTGACAAATGGCAGTCCAATCTCTTCTTGAAAGTCTCAAGTGATAATGCTCCCACAACTTCTGAGGGCAAGTTGTTCCATTGGTTGATTGTTTTCACTATCAGAAAGTTTCTCCTTATTTCCAGGTTGAATATCTTATTAATCAGTTTCCATCCATTATTCCTTGGCGTTCAAGTGCCTTAGAAAATAGCTTGACCCCTTCCTCTCTGTGGCAGCCCCTCAAATATTGGAAGACTGCTATCATGTCTCCCCTGGTCCTTCTCTTCATAGACTAGCCATGCCCAGTTCCTGTAACCATTCTTCGTATGTTTTAGTCTCCAGTCCCCTAATCATCCTGGTTGCTCTTCTCTGTACTTTTTCTAGAGTCTCAACATCTTTTTTATAGTGTGGTGACCAAAACTGGATGCAGTAGTCTAGGTGTGGTCTTAATAAGGCTTTATAGAGTGGTATTAGTACCTCACTTGATCTTGATTGTATCCCTCTGTTAATACAACTTAGAATTGCATTAGCTTTTTTGGCAGCTGCTGCACACTGTTGGCTCATATTTAGCTGATTGTCCACTAAGACTCCAAGATCCCTCTCACAGTTACTGCTATTGAGCCTGGTTTCACCCAGTCTATATGTGTACTTTTGGTTTTTTTTGCCTAAGTGTAGGACTTTACTTTTCTCTACATTGAATTTCATTGTGTTAGATATGGTCCAGTGTTCTAGTCTGTCAAGATCCATCTGGATCTTGAGCCTATCTTCTTGGGTGTTAGCTATTCCTGCCAGTTTAGTATCATCTGCAAATTTGGTAAATTCCCCTTCTATTCCCTCATCTAAGTTGTTAATGAAAATATTGAAGAGTACTGGGCCTAAGACAGAACCTTGTGGCACCCCACTGCTTATTTCCCTCCATGTAGACTTAGACCCATTAAGGACTACTCGTTGAGTATGGTTTGTCAGCCAGTTGCGAGTCCATCTAGTGGTGGTGCTATCTATTCCACTTTTTCATGTGATCAATTTTTTATTCAGTCTGAACTTACTCCAATAATAATAACTTTTGATTGATGTGCACATATGCCACAGTGTACTAAGAAACAATTGGATTAACTGCTCTGAACTCAAAGCGATCCTTGGATTAGCTACTACTACATATCAGATTTGAATTCCTAATTCTTTGGAGCCTTTTGCTTAATCATTTTGTGTAAGTTTTGCATGGCCATCACATGATCTTCAAAACCCTGTTGTTGATTCTAATCAATTGGATATAATAGAACAGAATAACAGATTTGAACTGTTATTTGACTGAACTGTTTTTCCATGTGAATATTAAGCAACTTGGCCATTGTTGTTGTCCATAGGGTACCACTAACTCTACCATAAATTTCCTTACATGTTTTTATAGTTATTTATTCATTATTGGTCATATATTCAGTTATTTATTGGCATATGCCATGACTATATTTCATAAGATTGGCTTAAGTATACATGCAGGCTTGTTAACAGTGCCAAAAGAAATGGCTGTAAAATTAAAAGTGCCATGTGTCATAGTAATGAGATCAGTCCTTTCTTCTAAAATAAACGATACAGGCCTAGAAAGACTATGTGAATGAGAAGCTAGAATACAAGTAATTAAGGAGCTCCATTAAAATGTCTACATGATTACTTATTTTCTTTCAAAGGGAGAACTATCAATCACATTTTATAATTATAATTTTTGTCTGTTTCATTATTGAGGCTTATCTTTTAAATGAAATTATAAGCATTTGACTCATGAGGAAAAAAATTGAAAGTCCATGCAAGCAAACATAACAGAATGTGCAATTTTTAAATACTCTAGAACTGCTTATTACGCTAGAAGTTATAAAAAACAAAACAAAACAGAGAATAAGAAGATGAAAAATAAGCTAAAGACACAAGGCTTACTGTAAAAATGAAGTTAGGGGACAATATTTGTGGTATCTCAGATGAGTCTCAAGTTTATAGGACAAGGTAAATAATTGTTTTTCACCCTGATCCTCAATTTTGTAGAGACAAAAAGACTGTTTCTTGTCTACCATTTGTCAATAGCAATGAATATAAATGTCTTAGCCAGCAGAAAGCAGAAACATAATAAGGCCATAATCTTTATAGTAACAACTCTAGAGGGGATTTTAGATGCAAAATATGAAATAAATTAAGCTAAAGTAGGTAGTAAAACTATAGGGTGGAAGAAATGGGACCCTCAACATATAGTCTTCCTTTAGATTACACTAGACAATCTATGCCCCATTGAGTATCAAGCACAGGAAATCAGTAGTCAAAATGGTTTAAATAAATACAGGTTTAGTGGATGCTAATAACCTCTACAAGAATCTGGAGTACTGGGAGGGCAGAGCTGGTGTCGCAACGATATGGCATGCGATCTCGGAGGTCTGAGATCGCTGCCGATATCTTTGCTCCTGGACAGTCCGAACAGATCTAAACCGTCCCGAAGAGACAGTGAATGTAAAGAGCGCATCCTGTCGATCCCAATACCGCAAAGTCCCTGGTAGATCCAGGAGAAGCTCTTTTTGGCAGCAGCAAAGAGGCAGCCATGAAGTTGGGACAGCTCCAAAACGGGAGAGAACGGAAAGAGAAAGTGTGCCGGTTTGGTGAGAATTTTTTCTTTACTTTAAGATTTGAAAGGACACCCTAAGGAAAAGAAAAAATCTGTAAAATTTTAGACAGAAGTGATTAAGCGGCAATTTTAAACAGGAAGTCAAATTAATATTTTTTTTCTTTGCTGGACTTTTTATATATGATCTTATACTTTGAAACTGGACTGGGTTTTTTTTCTACCTATTTTTTCTCTTTTGTCTTTTCTCCTTTTTGACTCTATAATATTTTAGGTTAGAGACTCCCTTTTAGTCTTTTTTTAAAATATCTTTTTTCCTTTTTAATTAATTTTTATTATATCTTGTTTGGAAAAGGAGGGGGAAAGTGAAAGCAGAGGATACTTTGTAACACTTCCAACTAGAGGCTTGGAAATATTGTATCTCTTTTTTTTTTCTCTTGACCAGACAAAGCTGAGAAAGAACTGAGACTTCTTTACAAGGACTTTGAGCCTGTTTGATAAGATAGAGGGAAGAGCACGGGAGAGTATTATTGCAGGTGCTCTTCTGGTTTCTATCAATAGCTGGAGTCTGGTGTTGAAGTTTACAGAGAAAAAAGATAAGACTCTAGAGAAGAGAGTTATAAAATTTAACAAAAGCCTTGGATAACTAAATAAGGTGCAGTGTGCTCTTTTTACTTTTTTTACTTTTTTTAAGCTGGGCTATTTCTTACTTTAACAAACCCCCTCTTTATTAGCTTAATTTTTGTAATAGCTATTTGGATCTTTGGCTTTTTGGAACTTGTTTTTGTCTTTTTTTTTTAAGCTTAATTTTTACGTTTGCATTTTATTTTAAAGGAAATGTCTTAGTATTAATGTTTTCCTTCTTTTTTTTTTTAAGGGAGTAGTCTTTTTTCTTTTTTCTCTCTCCTTCCCCTGTATTTTTTTATTTACTTTCCATATTGGGTTTTTTTTTTTTTTTGGTGGCTTCCCTTTTTTGTATATCTTTTTATACCTGAGAGTTTTTAATTGGATTAAAGTGTTGAAGAACCCGAAGAACTTCTTTTTTTCTTCTTTAGTTTCTTACTTTCTATTTTTCCACCTCCTGCAGGATTTAACATTTTTTTCCTTTTTCTGTTTATGGTCTTTTCTTCCTTTTTTGAGTTTTTACTGCTATTTAACTAATCGATTGGATTAAGGTATACAAGAGCCTGAAGAAATTTTTTTAAATTATTATTATTATTTGGCTTCTTTTCCCCCCACTATTTTTACTTGGAATTACAATTGGTTATCTCACGAGTGGATTAAGGTCTAGAAGAACCTGAAGATTTTGAATTGTTTGAAATGAGCAGGAAACTAACACAGCTGGTTCTTCAACTTCTACTTCTTCCTCTTCACCATCTGGAGGACAACACTCAATACAGACAATGTTACAACAAGAAAAAGAACAAGAAAAGGTGACGCTGCAGATGATTATGCAAGGAATTCAAAATATACAAACAAGTACAGAGAATATTGAAAACAGAACAGAGAACACTGAACAAAGAACAGGAAAAACTGATGAAAAGGTGGAGAACATTCAACAAATGATGATGAAATATGATGAGAGATTCCAAAAAATTGAAGAAGAAGATAAACAAAGAGATAAGAAGATTGGAGATATTGATAGCAGATTAACTATGGTTGAACAAGATAAAAGTGGGATGCTCCGATGGGAGATGGACAGATCAGAATTTTACCTCAGATTCCAAAACATAGAGGAAGAAAAGGGACAAAACCTAGCTGAGATAATGATAGAAATCTTGGCTGAAGCTCTGGAAATAACCAAAGAGAAGATGATGGATGGAATAGATGAGTTTTTTCGAATCTTCACAAGATATGCAATGAGAAATAGCTTACCAAGAGAAGTTCACATCAGATTTACAAAGAAAGCCATTAAAATGCAAATATTGCAAGTGGCAAGAGAGAAAATACTGAAATATAAAGATAAAGGGATTGTGGTCCTGAAACAAATACCCAGAAGAGTGAGAGAGATGAGAAGAGAATACTGATTCCTGACTAAAATTCTACTTAAAAAAGAGGTGAGTTATAGATCACTGATTCCAGAAGGTTTAATGTTCATATGGCAAGAACAGAGACACAGAATTGACTCAATTAAGAAAGCTGAATTATTTTATACAGAATATTTTGGAGGGAAAGAGAAGAAGACAGAAAAAGAAATGTCACTAATTGAATTCCAAGAGGACTGCCAAATGGTGACTGAAAAAGAAGAAGGTGCAGTAGGCGGAAAGGTGGAAGTTAAAGAACAACGTGAACCAAGATCTACGAGAGTTGCCAAATCTACCTGTAAAGTATAATCATGGAAGAGAAAAAACTGATTACAATTAACATAAATGGACTTCACTCAGCTGTTAAAAGAAGGAAAACTTTCCATAAATTAGAGAAATTAAAATTTGATATAATCTGCCTACAAGAAGTACATATTAAAAAGCAACATGAACAATTGTTGATACAGCCAAAGTTAGGGAAAATATTTACTTCTTTGACACAATACAAGAAAAGAGGAGTGGTTTTATACATTAAAGATATTATCCCAGAGAAATTGATTTATACCGATGGCGATGGAAGAACACTAATGGTGGAAATAATGGACAATAATATGAAAACACTCCTGATTGCAATCCCGAACAACAACCAAGAAGAATTTTATAGAAAACTACATATGAAAATAATTGAACTGGACTATGCTAATATAGTTATGATGGGAGACTTTAATGGAATTGTAGACAATAAATTGGACTATACAACACAGAAAACAACAAAGCAAAACAGAAAGACTCTCCCGAAATCCTTTTTTAAAATGATAGATGAAATAAATTTAAAAGACTAAACCATACACCTTCTATTCAAACAGACATTTATCATGGTCCAGAATAGATATGATATGGATGTCAACAGAATTGTTAGCTAATATCCAAGAAATAAATATTGAAACAAGTACTTGGGCAGATCATAATCCAATGACTATTAAATGGAAAGGACAAAGAAGAAGATCTAGATGGACATTAAATAATACTATACTAAAAGAAAAAGACTTCATACAGAGGATGGAGAAAACTGGCTTTTTTCTTTAAGGAAAATAAAAAAGATGCAGAACGTATGGGATACAATGAAGGCATATGCCAGAGGCTTGACAATAGACTATACAAGGAAAAGAAATACCATGAAAAGACTAGCCTCTAAGACATTAGAGGATGAGTATAAAGGACTTGAAAAAGAGTTACAGAAAATGCCACAGAAAAAAGACATTAAGTTAAAAATGGACATAATTAAACATAAAATGGGATTGATGGAAAAAGAAGAATTAGCACAGAAAATCAGAGGTGCGAAATAGAACTATTTTGAAGATGCAAATAAACCACATAGATGGTTAGCATATAAACTGAGAAAAGAGAAAGAATCAAGGAAAATATTGCAATTAATAGATGATCAAGGCCAAGTTTGCTATGGAAGTAAAGAGAAGAAGGAAATTATACAAGACTATTATGGGAAACTATACACACAAGAGAATATTGATGATGAAAGAGTTAAACAGTACTTTCAGAATGCTAATCTACCCCAGATACCTAAAGAGATTGAAATAATGTTAGAAAGCAATATAACGATGATGGAGTTAACTGAAGCACTTAAGAAGCAAAACAATGGAAAGGCACCAGGCCCAGATGAACTTCTGGCAGAATTTTACAAAACACTACAAGAATCGTTGAATCTTCCATTGCTAGAAGTTATGAATGAAGTTATGTTAAAGAAGAAGATACCTAAATCATGGTCAGAAGCTTATATTACACTTGTCCCAAAAGAGGAGGTCGACCTATTACAAATCAAGAACTATAGACCTATTTCCCTACTAAATGCAGATTATAAAATTTTTGCTTCAATATTGGCAGAAAGACTTTTAAAATACCTAAATAATTTTATTCATCCTGATCAAAATGGATTTCTGCCAAAGAGACAAATTAAAGACAATATGAGAGTAATCTTGGACACTTTGGAATACTGCAAGGCACACCCTGAAAAACAAATGGCTTTGATATTTTTAGATGCACAGAAGGCATTTGACAATGTGAATTAGCGATTCATGTTATTACAGTTGGAACAGATGGGCATTGATAAAAAAATTCATCCAAGCAATAGAAGCTATATATCATAACCAAATGGCAAAGGTAATGATAGCGGGAGAACTGACAGACTCTACTGATATAAGAAAAGGAACAAGACAAGGGTGCCCACTGTCACCTTTGTTGTTTGTGTTAACCTTGGAAGTGCTAAACAGAAATATTAGAGAAGAAAAGGATATAAAAGGGATGAAAATTAAAAAGGAAGAATTTAAGTTGCAAGCATTCACAGATGATCTGGTTTTTATTTTAGAAGACCCACTAGAAACAGCATTAAAACTGACAGAAAAGATAGAGGTATATGGGAAGGTTGCTGGTTTGAAAATAAATAAAGACAAAACAAAGATTTTGACAAAGAATATGTTATCAAGACAAAAGGAAGAATTGGCGGATGTATTGAAAATCCAGGTCACAGATAAGATCAAGTACTTGGGGATACATTTGACAGCAAGATATAGTACACTAAAAGATAATAACTATATTAAACTTAAGCAGCAGATAGCGCTAGATTTGGCAAAATGGGAAAATTTACAACTGTCATTAATAGGGAGAATATCAACAATCAAGATGAATATATTACCCAGAATTTTATATTTGTTCCAAACAATTCCAATTAGGCTTGGAAAAGACTATTTTGAAGATTTAAATAAAATTGTGTTGAAATATATATGGCAAGGTAAGAAAGCAAGAATAAAATTAAAACTTTTGCAAGATGCTAGAATAAGAGGTGGATTTGGTTTGCCTAATTGGGAGTTGTACTACCAAGCTACAAATTTGATGTGGGTCAAGGAATGGATAACATTAAGAAATGCTAGATTGTTGACACTAGAAGGACATGATCTGTTGTTGGGGTGGCATGCTTTTTTATGGTATAAAGGAACTAAAACACAGGGATATTTTAGAAGACATTATATATGGGAGTCTCTGTGGTTAAATTGGGAGAAGACTAAAAGGCAATGTTATTTGAAAATTCCAGTCTGGCTGACTATTGAAGCATTTTCTTATCCTATAATATACAAAAAGGAATAAACAGTTAGATATGGTGAAATATTGAATGAAAAGGGTGAACTTAAATCTATGCAAAAACTAAAGGAACAAGGTATAAAGATAAAGATGAATTGGTTTTCATATGTGCAAATACATTCTAGGTATGATAAAGATTCTAAAACAGAAGGTTTCTGTGATAAATTGAGTGATTTAGATAAGATTTTGAAAGGTACTGATGAAAAGGTGATTTAAAAACTGTATGGATATTTATTAGAAATTAAACTAGAAGAAGAACAAGTTAAAGAAACAATGATTGCTTGGGGGAAGAATTTTGGATATGGGATTGATTTAGAGAAATGGCAAAAATTGTGGTCTCAAAATTATAAAATGACAATGTCAACAGCATATAAAGAAAATTTGTATAAGATGTTTTACAGGTGGCATTTTTCCCCAACAAGAATAGCAACAATGTTCAAGAACAAGTCTGAAAAATGTTGGAAATGTCATCAGATACCTGGCTCATATTACCATATGTGGTGGACGTGCGCAGATGCCAAAAAATATTGGACTAAAATCCACACATGGTTGGAAAAAATGACAAAAAAGCATATAGACTTGAAACCAGACATATTTTTATTGGGAATTTTACCTGAAATATTTAGTAAAGAATTGAAATATTTGATTGTAAATGTATTAACAGCGGCTAGGATCGTATTTGCTAAAAACTGGAAAAATGAGAAAATACCAACACAGGAGGAAGTTATTAAGAAAATAATGGAATGTGCTGAAATGAGTAGAACAGGGTTTTAGTCTTCCAATGGCCAGCTGATCAGAGCAGAAATCTGTGAAAACAGCAGCCATTTCCTCAAGTAATTATGGGAGCACTAAAAATGGCAGCTGCTTCCAGGAGGCATTGAGAGCAAGCCTAAGCACTGTGGGATTGCATCAGGATGTGATGGTGGGGGAGAGAGGCAGGAGATCACTGTAGCATCCCTGTCATAAGGACACTGCAGCTGTCACAACTTTGTATGTAGTTTAGGATCTCTGTCATAACTTGAATAATTGTTAACTGACCTCTTGTATCTTGAGGACTGCATGAACTTGCAAATTCACATAGTAATATGGATTACTATGGATATGCAGCCCTAAACCACTCGTGCTTCACAAGTTTGATGAGGTACCATTGATTAGCACTTTATGATTTTTTGAAGGTCTTAGTTGTTGATGATGCTATTAGTTATCTAACAACTAATTAGACTGATACCATATTAGTTTGTAATCAGAATATCATGGCATACCTTACCAAGTGCTTATTTCATATGAGCTGCTATCTCAAGGACATTCTAAAATAAAATGATCATAAATAAAATAAATTGTTTCTATGAAGACAACAAAATGTACATTCATTTAACTAGAGAAACATTTTTGTTTCTAGTGCATTATTTTAAGATACAAATGAATTGAATACCCATAAAAGTGTCATTGTGCATGAAGTTTGTGGGAAGGTGAAACATGTATAGTTACTAATCTTATAGGGAAGGTACTTTAAAAGAAATTAATTTTAGTTTGCTTTTGACAATAAAAAGGCAGGTGCTTATTCATTGCATGATGATTACATCACAAATAACAAGTGCAGACATAAGCCTTTCACTGTCTTACAATATAATGATAAAAATTTTGCTGTTGTTTTCAGCTGGCAGCTCATTCATCTGGCAATTTGACAAAAGAATAACCAGTCTTGAAAGTTGTCACTCCAGGAACAGTAAGAAAAAAATCCGAAGATATATTGTGTGACAGCCAGTTTAGAAAAGAAAGGTACTTTATTTCATGTACCTTGCCACTGACCTAGGTATATGTTCATCAAAGGACTCAATTTCTAATGTTTCATTTTTAAACATGATATTTCAATGGGATTCTAGAGTGTGACACATTTTTCTGTCAGCAAATGTTTTCCTATTTGGAAGACTCAGATTTCTTCAGTATTAAAGTTAGGAAACTGAATTACGGACTGAAAACAGAGAGAGATATAGAGGGGCAAACTACCGTATATGCCGGGCGTATAAGACGACCCGGCGTATAAGACGACCCCCCAACATTTCCACTCAAAATATAGTTTGTTATATACTCGCCCCCTCTTCCGCACGCCTTCCACTTTGCACTTTTTTTTTTTTTGAGGCACTTTTTGTCTACCGTGGAATGCGAATCCGTGAAGCCGAAGCAGCCAGCCTTCTCCCAGCTCCCAAAACGAGGCTCGCACCGCCCGAGCTCCGCTGAGGTATCCAGCTGGGGCTGTCAGGAGATTGTTGTCCGCTGGCGCGGCTCCGCGTGGCTCCAGTCCTGCGTTGCCTCGGGAAGGGAAGGCAAAAAGGAAGAGCCGCGCTTTTGCCTTCCCTTCCCGAGGCAACGCTGGGACTGGAGCTGCGCGGAGCCGCGCCAGCGGTAACAACTCCTGACAGCCCCAGCCGGATACCTCAGCGGAGCTCGGGCGGTGCGAGCCTCGTTTCCTTGGGAGCTGGGAGAAGGCTGGCTGCCCTTTCGGCTTCACGGGATCTGCTTCCACGGTGCGCAAAGTGCCTCAGCCGCGGGCAGCCGAGTGCTTCCCAATTACTATTTGCCGGCGTATAAAACCCGGCATATAAGATGACCCCCAATTGGAGGCATCTTTTTCAGGGCAAAAAGTCATCTTATACGCCGGCAAATACGGTATATATACTATTGTGGTGTGAAATCATGGCTAGAGACAGGAGTCTAATGCCTGGGATGATACAGATGAAAACCTAATTGATTAGTTCAATGTTTCTCAACCATGGCAACTTTAAGATGGGTGGACTTAAATTCCCAGAATTCTCCAGCCAATTGAAAAGTTGCCAAGGTTGACAAAAACAGGAACAGTTAGAAGAAGTCATAGAATAAAGGAAAAAAGCACAGTAGTTTTATTATGCCTGAGATGAAATAAACAGTAAACAAAATTAATCTGTCCAGGCTAAAATCGTGACCTGAGTGCAAAGCAAAATTGTAAAGTGCTTGCAGAACAGATCATTCAGGTACACTTGATCAGAAATAATTTACAAATGTAGGCATGTGCCCTCAACATATTTTTGTACAGTATTATGAAATTAAATGTGTATAAATAATTATAAAAGTTACTTATAAAAGGGGGATGGTGAAAGACAATCAATCAATACTCAGTTTTAATTTTTAATGTTTTTGATTATATTTTGCATTGTTTTTGTATTTTTGAATTTTGTAAACTGCTCAGTCATATAGATAGATAGCTACATAAATTGAATAAACAAATGAATAAAGTGCACCCATACTTAAACACATGGAGAAATCACATTGAATTCCAGTGTAAGAATCAATATTTTTATGTTCAAAAGTTCACAAGTTCTATCTTCCATCAAAACAAAAGATAGATGGAAAGTAATCCATCCACCTAAAATGGAGGTGGCAGTGATGTGTGTCAATTCACATCACAGTGAAATCAAACTTCTCCCAACAATTTTATTAATTGTTAATCCTAAAAAGCAGAGGCTATCACTTTGATATCTTCATTATCAGTTCCAAAGGTGGATGCTGTACCTATTGTCATTAGTTGGTCTTCTTCATATTTAGTCCCTAAGCCCATTATTCCATATATTCTGTATCTCTTATTACTAGATCATTTACATTTTTGCCATTGTTACTAAAGTGAACATCTGCCTCCAGCATTTTCCTAAGTTACTGTTGTCTAATATTGGTGCTTGTTTAGCCAAGCAACTGGGATGGTCTACCTGCCTTTGTGATCCTACTAGGATTATATATCCTTGGCATACTCCCACTCATTTTTGCTTATCTATCCTAAAAACATTCCCACCATCATGATGTGGCAGCAGACTAGGACTTGGAGAAAAAAATATTAATACACATATATGTAACAATACTTAGACATTTATTTGTGCTACCGGAACTGCTTCTATCCCGAATTCAAATCTGGCTTGTTGCAGTATGACATATACTTTTTTACTTTTGTAACTCTAGACCTTTTTACTACTTTTTATCATGGAATAGTTGAGCTAATAGGAGGAACTGGTGATTGTACAAGAAATCAGCCACCCACATGGATCATAGGTTGGTTTGGGTAGATATTCCTTCTACCTCCAATATTTTGCCAGATATAGAAAAATTAAAAGACCATAAAAGGATATGCAGTATTTACATGTATTTAAAATATAGAAATTACTGCCGTAAATTACTGTGGTAACAGTTTCAAAGGGGGATTCATTCATATTAGATAGAGCTATCTGTATTCTAGTCTTCTTGGCTGCAATATCTTCTGAATCAGATGGCACAATTTAAATATTAGCTGCTAGAAAATTAGCCATGTTCTTGTCCAATTCATAAACTTCCTGGATTTGTCTATTGTTTATATCGGTTTCTGATAATATGAAATATTGGCCTAATCTAGCTGCGCTGTTAAAATCATCCTGATAAAGATATAACATTCCCTATTTCATTGCCCTGTATAATATTAAACTGAACTTTAGCAAATAGACAGATCTTTTAGAAACATGAAAAAATCAGAAAACATAATGGATAATGGTAGAGCATTAGCTGAGATTTTTCAAGAGCAGGAATATATCTATACTTTTGCAAATTAATGGATGGCCTACAGCAGGGGTCCTGCAACCACCGGTCCGCGGACTGGTACCGGTCCGTGGAACAAATCCTACCGGGTCAAGCTGGGTTTGTAGTGGCCGCCATCTTGTTTTGATGAAAAAGTAAGCTTCCGGTGAGCTTTTCCCGGGTGAGAAAGCTCACCGGGAGCACTTTTTCATCAAACAAGATGGCGGCGCTCAGCGTTTTTCAGTGAGAGCTTTTCCGGCAGAAAAGCCATTTCTACCCGAAAGCTCACTGGAAAGCGCCGCTTATCTTGTTTAATGAAAGTGCTTCTTCCGGAGAGCTCACCGAAGCACTTTTTCATCAAACAAGATGGCGGCACCCAGCTGATGCCGGGTAACCGGGTCAAAGCGGCGCCCAGCTGATGCCGTACCGGGCCGCGGCATAAAAAGGTTGGGGACCACTGGCCTACAGGTTATATATTAAAATGACTGGTGGAGTCTGTGAAGCCAAAGATTTGCAGAACCCTCTGTCTCTGCTTGTCCCATGAGATCCAGCAGAGTGAGCATGCTCAGGTCCCTTTCATGTTACAATATCACCAAACAAGATCTAGGAAGTGGCAATTGTTGCAATACCTACCTCATGAAACAGAATTCTCTTCAGAATTGGATAGCATTGACCTTGTTGGCTGATCTTGTTGGCCTTTCTTGAGGCCCAGAAAACCTGTTTTTCCACTAAGCAGTGGGCCACAACATTGGATGGACCTGTCCTGAAATGACCTGGAATTGAAGTAGGTTGTGGTTTAACCATGAGGTTTTGGGGGGATTTATTTGTTTTGTTATTAGTTTTTATGATTTAACTATTTGTAGGCTGCTGAGAGCTGCTATTTATGGCTGCTATTTATGTAGCCATATATAACATCTAAAAAAAAAAGAAATACATGAAACTTCATTGGTGTGTGCTAATATATTGTCTATAATTTACTATTCGAATACTTGGATATATGATTCATTTTTGTCCCAAAACACTATGTACTTAAAAGACTGAATGAATTTGAAAATGTGTTTTGAATATTACCTTGTGATGTTGTTACCAAAAAAAGTCTGTAATTATATTAATTATATTGAGAGTAAACCAACAGGAAAGATTCCTTTGAAGGAAAATCTTAAATCTGAACATGGTTAAGCATTAATTCAGGATGAATGATGCTAGTCACCAATTTTCTTTTGCTTGACTAGATTTCTTGGCTTCTATGAAGCCCAGTTTGTTAATGCTTCTTTCTCTATTTTTCATCAGAAGGTCACCTCGAGCTACAATGAAAATTGTGAACACTCATTAACATAATTAAATCAAAAAAGGATTTCTCAGCTTGACTAGGGTTTATCTTACAGTTCTAAGACAACAACTAAGTCACATAGTTGTACCATTTGAGAAATAATGTTCTAATGCCTAAACTTCAAAGGAATTTTTGAAATTACCATGTAGCCCAGTTCTAATCCAGTGAAGCATTGCTTAATGATCCGTTTAATTTTTGTCTTGATTGGTCTTTAATAAGCTGCTCAGCTTGAACACTGCCTTCATATAAGCAGTACAATAATACATAATTACTTTAGGCATCCTAACTTCCCATAATATTCCACTCTATCTTTCCCTCCTATGGAAGGTGTTCTCTTCAGCTATGGTTTCATGCTGTTTCAATGATAAACCAATGTATAGAAGGATTAAAATGTTAAAATACTTTTCAGAAGATCATCATTCTTGGTACCTTGAAAAATCATATCACTTACTCCTTTTAAGTTATGCACCTTAAGAAAATAAATCCATTCTGACATGTAATATTGTCATACAAAGCTACTAGCAGGCTTTTAGCCAGCTTGGCCATTTCATATTGCTGACTGCAGCAAAGTTGGAGAGGAAAACTGAGACAAGAAAGATGTGCATAATTATAATTTTGCTTTATGTCTGCTCTTGCAAAATCCACTATATTTCGATGACACATAGAAACTTTCACATATTTCACATAAAAACTTTCACATATTTGTTCAAGACAAAGTCAGATTTATTTTAGGAAAAGGTTAATGTTAAGAAAAGTTAACATAAAGTTTAGCAAAGGGATCTGTGATTGCCCTGGTTAATTGTGTTGTGCTTTCTATGTTAGAAATTCCAATGATAGTTCAAAAGCATTTCATTAGACAGTGGCCAGCAATCATGTCCTACATTTATTACTTTAATGTAAGAGGACTATTCATAGTCCTACAGTTAAACCTATAATTGCACATCTTTAATTTAAGGACACTGTTGCTGAGCTGTCTTCAAACAATAAGTATGTGAGCATACTTGGTATGCAATGATTATAATTGGCTTTCTGCTAATTGGTGTTTAAGTAAAATGAGAACCAGACAAATATATGGAATAATTGCCTTCAGTAAAGGATGTTTATTCTTAAGCTCTGAAACACACAATAACTAATGGGAAGTGTCTATAGACAACCTGGAATTAAGCAGAAACTTCCTAACAGTGAGAACAATAAACCGGTTGCTTTCAGAAGTTGCTTTCTGAAGTTGTGAGTGCTTCATCACTGAAGGTTTTTAAGAAAAATGGACAGCCACTTGTCTGAAATGGTATACTATAGGGTCTCCTTCTTGAGAAGGAGGTTGGACTAATTAAAGATGTTGAGGCTCTAAAAAAAAGTGCAGAGAAGAACAACCAGGATGATTAGGGGACTGGAGACTAAAACATATGACGAACGGCTACAGGAATTGGGCATGGGTAGTCTAGTGAAGAGAAAGACCAGGGTTCCAATATCTGAGGGACTGCCAGAGAGGAAGGGGTCAAGCTATTTTCTAAGGCACTTGAAGGCCAAGGAATAATGGATGGAAAGTGATCAAGAAGATATTTAACCTAGAAATAAGGAAAATTTTTCTGACAGTGAGAACAATAAACCAATGAACACCTTGCCTTCAGAAGTTGTGGAAGCTTCATCACTGGAGGCTTTCAAGAAGAGATTGGACTACCATTCGTCAGAAATGGTGTAGGGTCTCCTGCTTGGATGGGGGTTGGACTAGATGACCTACAAGGTCCCTTCCAACTCTGTTAATCCGTAAAACTAGGAGATCTCTAAGGTCCCTTCCACCTCTATTCTGACAAAAAAAAAAAAAAGACTACTGGAACAATGAGGTGAATATTGCACTTAAAATAGCTAGCTTCACAGACTAACCAAAGTAAACCAGGACCATTCACATCAGTAGCAGATCAAGAAATGCTAGCTATAAATGCTGTATGGTAATAGTGCCTCACACACATCCCCAAATATTTTGGACTGCAATACAAGCCATCCATTGCCATGAGGCATCTTGGGTTGAGTTGATAGAATTTAATCAAAACATCTTAGACTGGAGTTCGTGGTTGTTCTTTCCTGTTGTGATTATTTGGGCTATTCACCTTTATTTTCAGTTGATATGAGTAACACTTGTTTGCCAAGCAAGTGTGAAGTAAGTTGACTGCCACCAATTTTGTACTAGAACAGAAGCATTTTATTCCAGTGGCCAATGAAAAAAACAATTGACCCTCATATAAAATTTTAAATCCAAATTGATTATAATACCATGGAAAAAGATACTTTGAAGAAAATATCAGGGAAGAGTTCCAAGCCAGTTAGAGTAATCTAAATATTTCTTCCTAGAACTGCCTTTTGTCTTGTCATCATTATTCCACCTATAGTCCCTTATGGATCATAGAAAACTAGGACATGTTTTAAATATTCTAGACTGTTTTATCTATCTATCTATCTATCTATCTATCTATCTATCTATCTATCTATCTATCTATCTATCTATCTAGAAGATTTATATGGCCACTCACCCTGAGTGACTCTGGGATGCTTACAAACAATAAAAATTCAATATAAAGGAATTAAAAAACCCCAACCCCACTAGTTTCTGGAATCTAGTGGGAGTCTCTATTGTTTACAAGGACAGCACATGCTTTGCAAATGATTTGAAAGAAGTGCATTGGATTAGTTCACTGGAATGCTAGAATGCTGGAATTCAGGTGAAGTCAACAGCATCAACATAGCAGACACAACTGGGCAGCATATATTAATACACATAATGAATGCTTAAAGGATGTGGGGCTGAAATCACAACCTTTGTTGATCTTATCAGAAAAGTCCTAATTTCACTGCAATTCATTAAAGTAGTCCTTTTTTATATTCCTTGTGAGCCTTTTAAAGGTTTTGACTGCATTAAGATGTTGATTTCAGCATTAGAAGAAGACCGGTAGGGGGGACGAATAGCAGAGAGGTGCTGTGTTCATGTGAAATCTGAAGCACTTCTTTGCAAATAAATTTCACATTGTGCACAACAGTGTTGATTATCTCTCCAAGCTAATTTATGTAGATTTTTAATCTCATTGGGAGTAAAGTGGATTTTTATAAACTAGGAATGTTAAGCAGAAATCTCCAATATTGTCTTTTTGGGAATAATTGGAGAGAAATAACTCAAATCAAATTTTTACTACACATCAGCAACCCTAAACTACATAAGACTTACTAAACAAAACCTATATAATATAACCTACAAAAGAAACTAAAGTATACAAGATGAAAAATGTACAATCATGGTTATGCTATTTTGTTGTCATACAAGCTATGAAAAAAAAAAAAACTTTGCCACAGTGAAAGGTTCTTATTTGCCAGGAAAAATTGAACAAAATTCCTGAGTCCATTCCAGAAATGAAGTTAGAAGAGGTGTTAATAGTTCTTCATGTATGTCTCAACAGAAATTACATAATGAGTTTTTGTTTCAGTATGACCTTCCGTACAAGGGCAGAGACTTTCTGCATATGGAATTTTATACATTTTTTTCAACCAGTATTGCTGACACTATAATATTCATCTATAATAATGTGAATGCTTGCCAAAAATATTTTTGGAAATTGATCTAAGTACTATACTGCTTTAAGTATGCATTGCTACAGTCCAACTGTACCCTTGATGAGAGTGTATTGTGACTGTAATTCTATACAGAGAGTCCTTGGCTTGCAACAGTTTATTTAGTGACTATTCAAAGTTACAACAGCACTGAAAAAGTGACAAATGATGATTTTTCACACTTACAACTGTCGCACCATCCCCATGGTCACTTAATCAAAACTCAACAGGTTGGCAACTGACTCATATTTATGGTGGTTGAAGTGTACCAAGGTCATGTGACCTTCTAAGAAGCAAAGTCAAAGAAGAAGCCAGATTCACTTAACAATCATGTCAACTTAAGAACTGCAGTGATTCACTTAACAACCATGGCAAGAAAAGTCATAAAATGGGGTAAAACTCACTTAACAAATGTATCAGTTAGCAACAGAATTGTTGGGCTAAATTGTGATCATAAGTTGAAGACTACCTGTATTATATACCTTTTGCTTAAGCACTGTCATTGCCTGATTTTATCGCAAGCACATGAGTGTATCCCTTGTATAATTTTTGTCAATATGGAGTTCTGAGAAGGAATCACATTTATCATTATTAGTTGGGTCTGACTTTGAGACTAGAAATTAACGTTTAACCTGTATTTGAACACACACAGCCATGCCCTCATTTCAATGTTTGTAAGTCCTGCATCTATCCACAAAATTACATTAACCGCAGTTTCACCACTTGAAATAGCTTTCTTAGGAATTTTGACGATACCCTTTCCAGGTTTTGATAAATACCTGAATTTCAAAGAGCCTGTGGTGGCACTGTGGTTAGAATGCAGTACTTATAGGCTACTTCTGCTGGCTGCCAGCAGTTTGGCAGTTCGATCCTGACCAGCTCAAGATTGATTCAGCCATCCATCCTTCTGAGGTTGGTAAAATGACGATTGCTGGGGGAAACCCAGATTGCTGGGGGAAAATATGCTGACTCTGTAAACTGCTTAGAGAGGGCTGTAAAGTATTGACTCTGTAAAGGGCTATAAAGCACTGTGAAGTGGTATAAGTAGCTATTGCTACTGCTGTTAACTGAGCTCTACACAAGAGCAGGCATAGTCTCTTGACTTCATAAAGTTTGACAGTAATTAATATGTACTGGGCATCTCTGGAGAAGAAAAATAAAAAATGGTGCTGGACTGAACTGGACATTTGAAGCAACTTGAGCAGTTTGTGTTTGATGCTTCCCAGGATAAGACAGTACAAAAGCCAAATATCTAAAGCTGGAAGCCTATTATATTTTATCTCCTGTAAAGGTCCATTTAATTTTTCAAAATGTCTTGCAAAATCCATGATTATTTTTATAATAGATCTGTAATGAAAATTCTTTACAGAAATAGAGTTCCCATGATCCTCCTAAAGCCTATTTGTGTTTGTAACATTATATTAATATTCATATATACACAACTCTGCTTTCAAGTCTGGGGAAAGCAATATATAAGATCAACTAAAGGTTGCAAAGTAACAGTATTTTTTAAAATTCTCATGTGTTATTAGTCATGAAAATAAAGACAAAAGGAACTTCCGGTTTGTCGGCTTCGCGAGCGGCAGGGATTCGCGAAGCTGCGCGATCCCTGCTGCGCTAGCCACTTTTGGTGCTCCGATCCGGACGGGTCCGGAGCTAGGCTGCCCTGCAGGGGCAGCTGAAGATAGGGGGATCCAGAGAGGGGTTTGGGGGTGTTGCAGACCCCCTCCCCGGCCGGCAGAACCCCCTTTTCCCAAGACGGTGCAGCGGCGGTCCGTAATGGCCGCCACAAAGAAGCTGGCAGCCGGGTAAGAATACGCAGGAGGAAGTGGAGAAAGTATTTGAAAAGAGAAAGTTTTTCTTGGTTCCCAGGACTCTAAGACATATTTAACAAAACTCCTGAAAATTATGACTTTCTGAATGATACCCTCTAGAAGAGGAAAAAAGCGGCAGTTTGGTGGTGCTGAAAGGAAAGTTTACTCTCCTTCCCGACGGAATTCATAAGTGGACATTGAGAAACCTGTTTTTTTCAGGTAAAACTAGCTTTATGGGATAAGTCGGAAGGGAGAGGACAAAAATATATTCATCTGGTTTGATTTTGTTGGAGGAGATGCCTTAAGGATTTGAAGACAGAAATAGAACTCCAATAAGGCTTCAAAATACAGATTTGGGCTTTCTTTTTTCTTTTGTCTGATACTACCCCTGGAAGAGAAAGGGAAAATTTTGTCTTGGCTTGGATTGATTGAGGATTGTGGATTTTGGGATTGTTTTACTTTTTTTTTGAAATATCTTGGCTGGTGTAAGAAGAAAGAGGGAAAAAAGAACAGAAAAGAAAAGATCTATAATGGCTTTTTCTTTTGAGGAACTGAGGGAAGAATATGAGCAAACAAAAGCAGCCGGTAAAGATGGTATGGAAAAAGCCTTCCTATTTTTAGAAATGGCACTGGTTAACTATCAACAAACAATACAACAGATGGAGGCAGAAGAACAACAAGAAGAAGAAGATGAAGACGCCATCTTTAATGAATTCCAAAATTTAACTAAGAAAGAAGGAAGGAAGAAAGCGAGGAAAATGAAGGACTTAAGATCTAAAAAAACATTTAAGAAAGAGAAAAATAAGATGCAAAATAAATATAATGATAGTAAACAAAAAAAAAGGGAATACAACAGAGAAGGGATGCCAGCAAGGCAGAGGCTAGAAGAAGGGGGGGTAGGAAGATTTGGTGGGGGAAGAAAGAAAGGGGAAAGGCGGAGAAAAGCCACAAAGTTTTGAAATTAGATGGGAAAAGAGGAATTTTTTTAGGGACAAAGGGTAAAGTACAATTTCCTTAAAAAGATTTTGCAAGGTACATAAGATGGTATTGTAACATCTGTATTAGAAATAGAAAATTAGAATGGCTTAAGAGTTAATAAGAAATTAAAATGTTGAAATGTTTAACAATGATTGATTTTAAAATGTAATAAAATATTAAAGGGAAAGGCAATGGGAATGTTATAAGATTTAATATTTAGATTTATTATTTAACTATGTATTTAATCATTTTGGATTTATCACTCTGTTTTTATTGTTATTAAAAGAAAAAAATTAGTAGATAGAATGTACCAAGCAGAATCAGATTGGGTATTAGGTGTTATTTTAAATGTTAATCTAATTAATTTAGGGGGAGGATAGAAAGGCATCATACTCTGATTAGTGACTTCAGGAGAAATTCTTTTTTTTTTTATAAGGAATGAGATAGAGGGATAATAAAGAATGGGCAAAAGATACAAATATAATGATTTAAATTAAAATGGATTAAATAAGATAGAATTATGAAGAGTGAAATGTGTGGAGAAGTCTATATGGAAGATATAGAATGGTAAACAAAATAGGTAATGATATGTAAGATGAGCATGAATATAATTGAAGCCCATATAAAGAGAGGTACCTGGGGCCAAGTTACTTTCCTAAAAGATTTTTTATATGCTTGTTTGTTGTGTGTTTATGTTTTTGAGAGTATTAATAAAACCTTGTAGAAATACAGAATGAGAATAATGGTAATCAAGTCAGAAAGAAATAGATGAAATAATAATAGTGAAATTGAATAAGAGTAAAGAGAAGTAAAGAGAAATTGGATAAGAAGTATTTTTATGCTCATATGGAAATGGCTTAAAATAGAATTGTATTGTATAAAATAAGGTTTTATCTGACTTGTAAAATTTATAATGGAAAAAGGTTCAAATATGTAATGGTTGATGATGATTTGTTTGTCTTTGAAATTAATAAAATTTGCTTTAAAAAAAAAGAAAAAGAAAATAAAGACAAAAGGAAGGGTGAAAAGATGCTGATTTTGAATTCACAACCGTATTTTGCTACAATCTTAGTATATTTATTTAATACTTTGCCTGGTGAAGACTTTCTTTTAGAACTTGGAAGTTTGTGCACTGTGTGATGATTTTCAGTTGCTCTAATGAAATTATTGTTTTTATAATAGATTGTGTACTATTCTTTGTGATTCAACTATCTTTCTTTTTACAGTGAAATGTTACCTCAAATTCCCAGCCCCTCTCAATAACTCACAAGGCTGATGGATTTTAGCAATGCAACAAAACCAAGAGGTATGCATTCCTTTTTCAAATAACAGTACAAGTCATCTAAGAAGCCAATGTAGCAGTGTCTGTCCCCAAACCAAACTAGAACTCAGTTGAAAAGAATTCAGCTCACTGGTTTAGTCTAAAAACCTGAGGATTTGCTGGGCAGCATCTACTCCAGTTCATCTGCAAGAATAGAACACTGGCCTTATGGAAGGTGCTGAAAACATGCCATCATGTTTGAGGAATCAGGTTGGTTAGGAGCCTGTGAAATGGTTACACTGTTTGTAAAATAGATGGCATTTACCTGTAGGTTATACAGTTTTTGTCAAATAATTTTTTAACAAAATGAAAGACATAAAAGAAAATAAAAAGATTAAAGGAAAATAGTGAATAGTGTAACAAGAAAATAGGAATAGAAAAAGAAGAAAAAGAAAGGATATATATATATATATATATATATATATATATATATATATATATATATATATATATATATATATATATATATATATTCCATAGCTATGTTTAAATTGACTGTTTATGAATTCCAACAAGACTCTGGTTTCAGTTGCACGTTGACCTTGAAAATTCTTGATATTTGTTGACCTTCAGAATTCTTGATTCTGTATATATATTTGAATCCAACATTTTCTGACTTTTCTACAAATCCATCAAGCAAAATAAAATGACCCATTTCGTCCATATTTTCAATATAAATTTGAAGCGCCTTTATACATTCTAGACATTTTTTCTGAAGTCATATACCAAATGGCATATCATTTTACAAAAATTGTTTTAAATCATAACATGTGAATTTTAATTCTTTTAACAAATACCCAATTAATACCTTGAGTTAAAAGTTCTTAGCCCATTTTATCATATACTCTTTCACTTGTTCTTTTTTGTTCAAATTATAATAAGTGTTTATATATTTTAGCAGGCAAATTTTCATCATTTGTATATATTTAAACTTCAAGTTCTGTCTTCTGCTTTTCAATTCCAAATGTCCTATTATCTACCTTACATCTTTCTCTTAATCATATATACGAAAACCATTGAAAATGAAATCCCTCTGCAATCAGAGGTTCTCTTGATTTCATTGTATTTTTCTCATGCTCTTCATGTATCAATTCTTGATAAGGTAACCGTTTCTTTTTACTTGCTGCTTTTCTGTAAAATGCTTCTTGTGCTGAAACCCATAAAAGTATTTTGGGGCACAGGTTGAATTTATGTGTGCTCCATATTCTCAATTTGGCACTTGTAATTTTTAAAAACTACATTAACCTTAACTTTATAGTAGCATAAAACCATTCTGGTTTTTATGTAGTTATTGTAATGGTATTTTTTGGTTGTTGTTGTTCTTATTTGGATTATTTATTTGTATTTTGCAATCTTTAACTACATGAACCACCCAGAATTGTATGTTCAATTCAAGTGACTATACAAATGTAACAATTAAATAAATAAAACAAATATAATATTGTTATTAATATTATGTATACCATGTTTTACCTGAAGTTGGTAGACATAGTTAGAAATCAAAAAATATCTGCAAGTTATAGTAAAGAAACCTTTAAAAAGAGCAATAAAAGAATGCAAAGATTAAGAGAAAATTGAGAAGAAAATTCAATTTTCTGTTCAGCTTATAATTCCCCTTATCATTTCATCTCTAAGCTTTTTAGCCTTATGTTTAGCATTCTTTAGCTTGGCAGCCTACAGAGATGGGAATACAATCCTCAAAGTTCCAAATCAGCGTGTAGGTTAAAAAGTAATAAGTCTCATGGGTTATTTCTGAGTAGGATTTCCAGGTTGCAGTTGTGAATCCTGATGGGTTGGCCAAAAGCAGACACAATATTTAGGACTGAAGCCTGGAAATGTAGTTTCGTATTTTTAATAAACTATAAATTCATAGGTTGATTATAAGTGTGCATTTTCTACTTCAGTAAGCTAGCTAAGTTGCACCTTGCAAGCCCAATTCCTTTTCAGTGAATTTATTCATTCATTGTATTACCCATGTATTCTACTTATGAATAGATATGGGAATCAATACATTGTTTCATGAAGCAATAGCTATCAAAATGAACAATGCACATTTATACCACAAAACATTTGTGCAACGTTGAATAATAGCATGTTCAAGGCAATTTATTTAAATGTTGTAGCATGGAATCCTCAGTTCCATACCTAAATGGCAAATAGCCCACAGAATATGTTTTCTCCTAAGAATATGATGAGAGTAAACATACTTTCAGCCATAAAATGCTGTTTTTGAGATGGTTAATAGTACTGCTAGAATATAAAGTGCATTATTATTTGATTTAGAACATATTTGTTTAAAATGATATGTATATTTATGCACGGATAAATGAGAAAAGGAAGCAAATAGGAATTTAAGCCAGCATACAACATTGTGGACAAATATATTCTAAATCACAGATGGTTACAATTGATTGCCAGAACCATATTATTTATTATTATGATAACAAAGTTTTAAAACAGTAATGCCTGAACTGACAGACAAATTACAATGAAAAATGAAGACAATAGTAATTAAGACTTTGATATTCAGCTATATTAATGAAAATATCACCGATGGAGAAATGATACATTATGGGAACAGGAAGGCAAATAATTCATGATGTGACTATATTTAACGTTGATATTGACACTGAAGTAGTAACAAGTCCTTGCAGGAAAACACCATGTCAGTTCAAGACTCTTTAACACTTGATTAGCTGTCACAGCGTACTGTTTGTGCTGCAGCCAATTCTGCATTGTTCCATCAACAGTTTCCTTTTAACAATCCATAATTACATCTCCATAAAGTCATGAGGAGTCAAGTTTAACTTGGAAAAGACTTGACTTTATAATACCGATTATAGAGGAAAGCTATGGCATTTTGTGCAGGAGTGTGTAATAGAAAACGTAAATAGCAGGGATTAGTTCTGTTAAATAATTTATGTGTTTTAATACCAGATGAAAAATCTGTTAGTAATAAAAATACACATGGAGAAGAAGCAAGCACATGAACATTTGATTGGCCACAAGCAAACTTTAAAATATAAGCTGTGCCTCCATTACACACTTTATTACATAATATGGAAGAAATTTCAAAAGTGAGGGAATTAATTACAATTCATTTGAATTGTTTTTTTTAAATTAGGAAATCAAACTATTCCTGCTCGGGACAAGACTCCCTTAAGTGACAAGGCTTCTATTTGCCAGTGGACTGTTTGAAGCCTGATGGAGGGTTGACCTTTAAAGAGCTGGTGGGGTAAAGTATATTTTATGCATTTATAATAACTTTTGGAGGGTGGGGAAAAATAGGCACTTCTTTTTAAAGATTACAAGCCACTTCAGTTTTACATCTTCAGTCCCTTTATTCTGCCTCTTTGTTCTTTTAAAGCACTTGAATTGACAACAGGCTCAATAAATCCTATCACCATCACAGAACCAAATGGATGCGTGCAGGGAATTTAGTGTTCATACATATTCAATGGCATGATATATTTCAGGCAGGTACAGCTTTAGAAAAAAGTCAGATGCAAAGGGAAGTTCAGCACACAGTAATCTTTGTGCTTCAGAAAGGTAACAACCATTGCCTTGGAATCTATTTGCTATGTTTTTACCCTTATATGATGTACGGTTTTAAATAAAAGCCACAGAGTGAGGCAGACATACAAAACAAACATGAAATCTTGTTTCTTATCTTGTTCAATAAGGAACACAGCAATTTAATTTGTTTTCTTTCATATAAAGAATTGATAAAAAATCAATACCTTGACATTCAATCGAAGTTATAAAACATAGATCAGAGGCATCCAATCTTAGAACTTTAAGATTTACATTGAAAGCCACCAAGACGTCAAGTCAATATTTGGAAAAACTAGAGTACGGTATATAGATTCAAGTTATGTATTGCTGACATATGTAAGCATTCCTTATAATTCATGTTAAGTATTATTTATTTACTTTGTCCAAGAACTGAGATGTCCATTCTTATTTCTAAGTAGCTTGGCTAATCCTCTTGATGTAAGAGGTGAATACTATTCATCCATACAAATGCTTTGCAGTTCATTGGTGGAATTAGAATCAAATTTCTAAAGTAATAAGTGTACTTATTGGCTACAGAGATAAAGCATTTTAGTCATGTATTTAGCTAAGTATTAAGATTAATCTCAAATTAAACTACTTTACATTATTTTTTCTTCAAGAAATTTCTCTAGATTAAAATTACAGAGCATCCTTTCCAGATCTACCACAGATTTTAAATTTTGGCTTAATACTCTATGTTCTTCTATTCTACTTTACTGTGATATTTTAATTCAGGCATACTGAATATATTAAAATATATTTCTGATATGGAGGGAATTATATCGTAATAATGATCTACAGAAAAATGTGGAAATGAATGAGAAACAATATATTTTGCAAACAAACTAAAATATGATTTGAAACCTCAATTTCTTAATAATCAAATAGTATTAATATTGTAATGCACACTAACATTGTACCATTTTGGGGAACATAACTATGTTATTGAAAAAGTCTACACTGAGTAGCTAAAAGGACTAAAAATGGAATTCTTAGGAGAATTATAACAGGAATTATTTTCAGAAATGTTCTACTCTAAATAAAATAAATTAGAATATTTTCATTCTAAACAAGGTTTTGTTTTGTTCTTACTGCAAACTTTTTTCTCCTAGAACATAAAATTTACAAGTTCAGAACATCTACTTCAATACATAAATCCCTTTGAAAAAGAAGTGTTTATGCCTGCCACACTTTAGGATAGATTATTTGGAATAAAGCCAATTGCAGTCTTAACGACATTTTAAAAAATGGGCATTAAATTAGACTGCTCATAAAATTAGAAATAAGTGTTTGCGTTGTAGTGCTGTCTTTTTTCTTGTTCAGACTTGCTGTCTCTGTTAATTTCTAACCTCCAAATTTAGAGGACAATGCAAAATAATATTGTGATGTATAAAGTTGCCATCTTTCCCAGACTTCCTGATAATTTTCAATTTTCTCCTGATAATAGAATAATAGAGTTGGAAGAAACCTTGGAGGTCTTCTAGTCCAACCCCTACTCAACCCCAACTCCTACTCAGGAACGCCTATGACATTTCAGACAAATGATGGTCCAATTTCTTCTTAAAAACCTCCAGTTTTGAAGCACCCACAACTTCTAGAGGCAAGTCATTCCAGTTAAATAGTTGTCTTTTCATATAGAGAATTGAAGTGCTGGAAGAAACTTAGGTTACATCTTTTTCTGCCTTTATCCATTAAAGGAGAGATATAAAATATGTGGGTCCTGATATTTCTTTTCTTCTCACAAACCCCTCTCAAACAAGTAAAATCTCCTCTTTTTTTGTAGCTTGGACCAAATTTGTTCAGTTAAGAAAATTAACTGAAGCCTCATGTTCTTGTTTACCTTGTTCCCAGATTACTGCAATTCATTCTACATCAGGATGTCCTTGAAGATCACACAGAAACTTGAACTGGCATACATTGCAGATGCCCATGTTCTTTTTAGAGAATTGTGGTATTCTCATATAACACTGTTGCTATGGGAGCTGCTTTGATTACTAGTCAGTGTGCAAGTGCAATTCAAGATTGTTAATTCTAAGATCTTATGTAGTTTCGGAACTGGATATATTAGATACAACCTATCCCAAGCTGTATCCCTAAATTTTATCCACCCAACCCGGATAAATAGGGATGTCTACAAATATTACCTAGGCAGTGGAAGAAACACCAAGGTGAGCCATTCTTGGTGATTGCTTATCTCTTTTGTGCAAGAAGGTCCCCTTTATTGTGGCCTTCCAGAGAAGAATTAAAGCCATTTTTCCATAAGGCTTTTGATGATTAAGCAGCCGGAAGAGGATCTGTGCCATTTATTCTATTTTTTTAAAAAAAAGGGGAATATTATTGCATTGTACTTTGTATACTGTCCAGTATTGATCAAGTGAGGAAGCTTATGAATGAATGAAAATATGAATGAATCAGTAAGTAAATGATTGTTTTATGACTTCCATTTTACCTGTTATAAGTGCTGAAAGAGCTTTTCCCCTACCCATTTTTGGAGTAGAGAATTTGACATGCTAACAAAGCATAGAGCAACCATCAAGCCTATAGAAGAAGTACCTAGTTGTGCATTTAAGCCACAAGACACTTTTTAAGTGTTGGAAGACACATCTCTAATACCATCTTTTTTAGGAAGTGGGAAATTTTCAGGTGATGACTATTAAGACTCTACTTTAAGGTATTATATCATACTCAAATAATCCATTTATCCTATTCTATGAGCGTTGTATTTTCTTATGTCCTACTGAAACCTATGAATAATTAAAAATTGTGAGGCAAAAATTATAGTTACAGTCAACAAGCTAATGTTGTCAAGTGTCATACATCAAAACAACACCTTTACAGACCTTAAATTTCCTGAATTAAAATATCCAAACTCAGTCTGGCTTCTGGACTCTCTGACCATGTTCACATGATACACAAACAACACTGAGGTTTATTTTAAAAAAAGGTTCATGCAAAGTTCAAATAGTACACTAAGACACAGTCCCATTTTAGTGGTGACTAGAAGACCTCCAAGATCCCTTCGAATGCTATTATTTTATTATTCTGTTCTCTTATTCTGTTATCCTTTTTATACATATATTTCTATAAACAATCCCCAAGAAAACAAGAAGAGTTGTTAACTATTTTTGTATGTACACTTTATGAACTCAGAAAGAAAATATTAGTTGCATTTGTGATTAATCAAATCACTTGGCTTTTTCTATAACTCACCAAAATTAAGTATAAAAGACAGCGTAGTGAAAGTTATTTTTAAACCTTATTTTTGTAGAACTAAAGCAATTAAGAAGATTTTCTTTCCAGCAGTACTGAATTGAGAACTATTCTGAGCTCAGTTTTCAAAGCAGAGGTTGGATACTGATAAATAGACATTTCAATACCTGGAGACAGCAGAAGAGAAGAGAAAGAACTGGAGAAAATCATAAAATATGAAGACCTGCAGATAGAAGTAGAACCACTGTGGCAAAAGAAAGCAAAGATAATACCAACAATAAGTAATGCCCTGGATGCAATTCCAGAACCTCTGAAGCACCATTTCAACACCACTGACATCACCAAAATCACCACCAGTCAATTACAAAAGGCAGCTTTACTTACATCCTGAGATGGTACCTTTCATATTATTAAACCACATCAGCCTCTCTCAGGTCCTTGGGAAGTACTTGATATATGGATAAAAATACCAAACCCAGTCTGAACATCTGGCTGACTATGTAATAAACCATAGTAATACCAGAATGGGAAGACAGTGAGAAGAGATATAAATATATTGATTAGCAATTCCTGAAGGACATAAAACAGCAGGTTTTTAAAAATTGCTCAAGAAAAGAAGAATATATTGTACCCATACCTTTATACACAGTTCAAACATGTTACAGGACAGTTTTATAGGACCAGATCAAGGGAGTATAGAAAAGGGAGACAAAAGACTGCAATAGGTATTGGTTTAAGCAAACTACAAAGTACAATAGACTATTCTGATAATTCACAAATTTGCTAAAGGCTGATAGCAGTATAATGTACATGTCAGAAAACTAAACCTTTCCTAGGGGGAGAAAATAGAGTACCAAAAGCATCATGAAATAATAGGGAGAAATTGTGTCCTGTCAATGTTCCACTGAACAGACCAGTAGATTGTCTTACTTCTCATTATTTGTTATTTATATAGTACTTTGAATTAATTGGACAATTAAAACAACAATAAAATATAAAATAGATACAATTAAATAAATAGAAACAGGGTAAAATAAATTTGATCTGAGACAAGGTAATGCCAAATTAGCATCAAAACAAGTGCCAGACGAGCCTTTCTGGACTGAACATTCATGTAATGGATTGTACACTGAAAAGCCTTCTTTGTTTTCAGCCATCAACTGTACCTGTGTCTATGGGAATCAAAAGATCTGACAGCTTGGACAAAAGTTTATAGGACAGAATCCTTTGGGTTCCTTTACCTCTTAACTGTGAAGAGCTTTCAAACTTGTCCACAAATGGGCTATGAGTTACTAAAATAGTCATCATATAATTATGTAATTTGGTCTTTTCACAACCAATTTCACATATAATATGGATAAGCAAGTGATAGAGAAAAAGTAAGGAAAAGGTGGATTTACAAGATAAATGAAGTGTATAGTCCCCATCACATGCCAAATTATTTTATAAATTATTGAGAAGCACCCAAAAGACTTAATTCATTCAAGGAAATGGATATGAGGATTATAGTAATTTACAACACTTGAAAATTATCCATAATAAACTGAACAATAATGAAACTAATCACCTAAGAAGTGAGACATAAGTAATTAGAAAAAAAATCAGCTCATTTTAGCTTTTTCTATTTCTCTGTGTGTTTTATTACACATATTCGAAACTTAAATACTCTTTTTCTTTCATATTATATATAATAGTAGGCACTTGACAGTGAACATGAAATTGATCACCAAGGATCAAACTTAAAATACAATATAGTAATATTACACACACAATTTTTTTTAGGGAGCGTACCTTCCAGTCAGTTTTTAATTCCTAACAACTACCTGGAGCAGTTCTTGCAGTTTTCTTGGCAAACATTTTCAGAAGTGGTTTTCCATTGCCTCTTGTTTAGGTCTGAGAGAGAATGGTCCAAGGTCACCCAAGTGTCTTTGTTTGAAGAATTTACATGGTAACCCACTTACTTTCAGTGACTCTAGGTGGGTTATAAAAAAAACATAAAAACAATAATCCCCCAGCCCCCTGATGACAACAAGCCATCAAACAAGCCACTTGATGGGCTCCATTCCGAGTTTCCCAGGTCCATTGGCAAAACCAGGCCTTGCATGTTAGAGTAGGGGCCAATCTAATCTCCTTGGTGATGAAGGGGAGGGAGCCACCACAGTGAAGACATTTCTTCTAGATCCTGCCAGATATATTTCATTAGGCAGAGTTAGATACAGTTTCTACCCAGATGGGTCATACACAAATCCATCTTTCTGCACAATAGTATACAGAACTGCTTCTGAAGCAGGCACTCCTTGGTATCCTCTATTAACAATTTGTAAAAATGTTTTTTGTTTTCTGTTTAAGTTAACAAGGCTAGCTTTCCTTAAGTCCTGCACTTACAAAGGGTGACATATATCAAAAGATATCAATCTTAAAAGAGTTTCATATTTTCTATAGTGATCTGTTCTTCACAAAGTAAAAAAAAGTCTCAGGAAATATAGTAGAGGCAGACTGATAGCTGTAAAAAAAAAGTAGAAAAGTAGAAAACATCCTTCATCCCACTCTCCCTGCTTTCTAATACCCCAGCTAACCAAGACAAATTGTTTTTGACATATTAATTATAACCTCAGCAAAAAGGTTGGACTGGATTCCTGAGCACTGAAATTTGTCATTTTCTTATTTGCTAATTACTGCAAGTGACTTCAAATCAAAATGATAATTTACAATGGTAACAATAGCAATTACCTATATGTAAATTTACAGTGCTCAAAAAAATAAAGGGAACACAAAAATAAGACATCCTAGATCTGAATGAATGAAATATTCTTATTAAATACTTTGTTCATTACATAGTTGAATGTGCTGACAACAAAATCACACAAAAATTATCAATTGAAATCAAATTTAGCAACCCATGGAGGTCTGGATTTGGAGTTACACTTAAAATTATGACCTCCCTACAACGCCTGGGCATGCTCCTGATGAGGTGACAGATGGTCTCCTGAGGCATCTCCTCCCCTGGACTAAAGCATCCCCCAACTCCTGGACAGTCTGTGGTGCAACGTGGCGTTGGTGGATGGAGCGAGACATGATGTCCCAGATGTGCTCAGTTGGATTCAGGTCTGGGGAATGGGCGGGCCAGTCCATAGCATCTTGCAGGAACTGCCAACAAACTCCGGCCACATGAGGTCTAGCATTGTCTTGCATTAGGAGGAACCCAGGGCCAACTGCACCAGAATATGGTCTCACAAGGGGTCTGAGGATCTCATCTCGGTACCTAATGGCAGTCAGGCTACCACATGGAGGGCTGTGCGACCCCTAAAGAAATGCCACCCCACCCCATTACTGACCCACTGCCAAACCGGTCATGCTGGAAGATGTTGCAGGCAGTAGAACGTTCTCCACGGCATCTCCAGACCCTGTCACGTCTGTCACATGTGCTCAGTGTGAACCTGCTTTCATCTGTGAAGAGCACAGGGTGCCAGTGGTGAATTTGCCAATCTTGGTGTTCTCTGGCAAATGCCAAACCTCCTGCACAGTGTTGGGCTGTAAGCACAACCCCCACCTGTGGATGTCAGGCCCTCATACCACCCTCATGGAGTCTGTTTCTGACCGTTTGAGCAGCCACATGCACATTTGTGGCCCGCTGGAGGTCATTTTGCAGGGATCTGGCAGTGCTCCTCCTGTCCCTCCTTGCACAAAGGCGGAGGTAGTGGTCATGATGCTGGGTTGTTGCCCTCCTACGGCCTCCTCCATGTCTCCTGATGTACTGGTCTGTCTCCTGGTAGCGCCTCCATGCTCTGGACACTATGCTGACAGACACAGCAAAGCTTCTTGTCACAGCTCGCATTGATGCGTGAGCTGCACTACCTGAGTCACTTGTGTGGGTTGTAGACTCCGTCTCATGCTACCACTAGAGTGAAAGCACTGCCAGCATTCAAAAGTGACCAAACCATCAGCCAGAAAGCATAGGAACTGAGAAGTGGTCTGTGGTCACCACCTGCAGAACCACTCCTTTATTGGGGATGTCTTGCTAACTGCCTATGCTTTCCACCTGTTGTCTATTCCATTTGCACAACAGCATGTGAAATTGATTGTCAATCAGTGTTGCTGCCTAAGTGGACAGTTTGATTTCACAGAAGTGTGATTGACTTGGAGTTACATTGTGTTGTTTAAGTGTTCCCTTTATTTTTTTTTGAGCAGTGTATATTGCATTTCAGCAATTTCAAATGAGTCTTTGTACTTTAATACCAATAATAAATAACAAAACAACACTATTGTTTTATGGGATATAAGTTATAATTTATAGGTATGGAATAAATTTCAGTTGCAGCAGTTATTTAGTATGTACCTATCAAAGGACTGGGTATTTTAAAATCACTTAGTAAATATATTATATTTTTGAAATCCAAATTAAACAGCCAACTAACACTACAGTGCCGCTTTTCAACTGACCGAAAAAGGTCAGCATCTCAAAAAGCCTATATGTCCTAATGATTCGCATCATAACTTTTCTGAAGTTGTGACTCTTAAGTGTCAATCACCATCAATTTGGTGTCAGATTTATGGATGGAAATCCTTACTGACAATTGTAGCAACTAGGCATGGCATATGAGACCATAATGGTCACTGAACGGTTTGTATGGATATAGCCAACTGTATACAAACAAAATAACTGAGGAAGATAGGCAATGATAAAACAGCATTCATACTATCTGGATTGGATTCAGATTGATTTGCTTTATGTTCATAAATTGAATTGAGCCATGGGTTTTTGTTTTTTGAATAAGCTTATTTTGCACAATATGTTAAACCATACAGTATGGTTTACAAAAATAGTAGCTAGTTTTCATAGATCAATATTAACACTAAAAGCAAGTAACTCAACATTATGACTTGCTGCATTATGTGCCCAGAGCAGATTATTGTTATCAGTGGGATTTAAGTTAGTAATTACTCATTTAACTCCTACTCAGTTCATCGCTTGCTCTGAATTTGACTAAAAATCAGTTTGATTGTATATCCAGATTGAACCTTTGCAAAGTTAATTGATATAAATATACAGGTAAAACATGTACAATAAAGAGTACAATAAAGAGAGATGAAGCTAGATATGGCTATGGCTTCAGTGGATAAAAACAATGGGAAGAAGAATTATTGACGTAAGAAACAGTGAGTGGGAAATGAGAGATGGAAGAGCTCAAATGAATATTTTTTTCCCTGTTGCCCATCCAAATCTTCAAAATGTCTGGGATACTAGGAATGCTTGACAAAAAATATAGTTGCCAGATTGTTTGCCAAATCTGACTAGCAGTGTTTCTGCAAAGTCCAAGTGCTAAACTTCCCATTCAACCCTGACTGAAAGACATATTAGTGAGCTTGCTGAGATGACATAGAGGTCTTGCTTAGACTGTTCACTGAAAACTGAGTAATAACATCTTCTGACAATAACCTTGAAAATAAGCAAAGCTTTTATTTTCTAATTACTTAATATGCTGCCTCAATACACATTAATAATTTAACCACCAAACTCTTCACTATGTTCCTGTGATCATCTGCATTAGAATAGTCTGGAAGAGGTTCCAAGGACTCACTCCACATTCTGTATTTAAGAACATGCTTGCTCTGAGGTTTGAGTGTTTCTTGTAGTGAAGGCCATGTCCCAAAAGGCCATTTCCTGGGCACTTGACCATCTTGGTGATGATGCAATATCTCTATGGCAACCAGAGTTTACTGAACCTTCTAGCTGCACAGAGATAAGAAGAAAGAGTCATTTGATAACCCACAAGGTTCCAGAAACATCAGAGCTAGCTGAGCATATATATGCATTTTAATAAATCCATTAGCAAATGAAACATAAACTTACCCTATTCAAGCCAGATAATTTTTGCAAGGGAATTAGTTCAAATGGTAAAATACTTCCTTAAGATTTAGAAAGGATCAAATCATACATTCTCCAACAAAGTCTAATTCAGTAGTATAACATTTACAGAAGATGCTGGATACAATTCTCAGTATAGAAAAAGAATTAATGGGGGAAAACAACCTGTGGATATATAAAAAATCTCTTCTTTATTTTCCTTCAGATGTTGTTGTTGTTGATGATGATGGTGATGATGATGACAGAATAACAGAAGAGACTCTGGAGACTCTGCTGTAGCAAGAGACCCTATACCATTTCAGACAAATAGCTGTCCAGTTTCTTCTTAAAAAACCTCCAGTCTTTGACCACCCATAATTGATGGTGATGATGGATTATGATGATGATGATTTCATATTCATATACTAGTCTTCTTCCAAATGCATCCTTGATAATATTCAAGTGAATATGTAGCTAGTAAATGCTATTAAATTAATTGCAAATTTTAGGAGCCAAATTTCACTGAAAAACATGTTCAATGGAAACATGCTATTCTGCCTGTAGTTCCCAAAACACGCTTTAATGGTTTAATATAAAAGTTTTATCACTGTGCCTAAAATAGCTCCTTTCCCAATCTCCTTTGGGAGTGTGGTTTTTGACATGTCACATGGTCTTGAGTCAAAGCAAACATATTCCGCTGTTCCAGAGAAATGGGTTTATATGCAGTAGAGACAGTGCATCATTTCTTTTAGGTCATCCCTCCATTTCAGTAACTCTGATGACCTAACTGCAGGTTATTTTTGTATTCAGTAGTGCAGCTCAGGCTGAATTCTGTAGCTTCATTTTTTATATATATTTGAAAATATTTTATAGTCAGGGCTTGGCCTAATGATATATTATTTGGTTACAATATTTATAGTCAGGGCTTGGCCTACTGACATATTACATGGTTACAATACTTATCATTCCACCCCCCCCCCTTTTTTTTTTATAGAAAAACAAATGCGACTAATGACATTTTTCTACAATAAAATAGGAATTAGTCCCAAGTTGCTGGAGTGCTTTGCAGCTGAAGTAATATATTGATTTTTCTAAATGGGATGTGTATAAGATGAATTACCATGGAGTTTAAGGGCTTATCTTCTGCCAGACTGTCCCATTATCAGATTGCCAGCAACCATTTTGGAAGGGTTGGAACAGACAATACCACTCTCTACTCACCCTTTGTGAACTCATTCTCTGGATACTTTTCCTGCTCCACACTCAAAGCAGACTTTTATTTCTGTCTGTTCAAACACTGCTGATTTGCCTGCTGTGCTTAATTTTCTTCTAAGCCAGCTCCCGTATTCACTTGGCTAGAAATAAAATAACCTCCTCAATGCATTCAAAAGCTGCCAGATTGGACTTCCGGTTTGCAGGGCTTCGGCGACAGGCAGGAATCCGCGATCGTGCGCGGTTTCTGCCAGGGCTCGCCACTGGAGCGTCTTGAGCCAGTTTGGCTTCGGGGCTAAGCCACCCCGTAGAGGTGGCGAAGAGGGGGGAGATCCCAGCAGGGTCGAGGGAAGCCGCATCTTTCCTCCCCAGCTGGCTAAACTCCCTTTCCTGAAGGCAAACGAGCGGCGGTCAGAAATGGCCGCCTCAAAGAAGCACTCATCCGGAAAAGAAAGTGCAGGAGGAAGTTAAGAAGTGAAAGTTTTGGCTGACCGGGATAAGAAGCAACAATCAAGGTATCCTGGAATTTAAATTTTAAAAAGATACATCGCTCCCAAAAAAGTTTCGGAAGCAGCGAATGAAAGTGAAAAGGGAAAGTTTTTTTTCTTTCACTCTCCTTCCTTATGTTGACAGCGAACAGAGATGAATGAGAAATCGGAAAAACCCGCTTTGGCATCAAGAGGTAATTAAACTGGATAATTAAATGTCAAGGGGAGAATAAGGATTTCTGAACATTAAAAAAAATTTTTTTTGCTGTAAGTGGGAAGGGAGAGAAAAAGAATAAGAGTAGGATTTGGAAGGAGGAGACTGCCTGGAATTTAAAAGAATTTGATTAAATTCTAACAAGACTTCTAAAAGATACATCTTAACTGGAACTTTGTAACTAATAGTAACCCCAGGAAGAGAAAGTGAAAAAAGAAGAAAGTGTTAAAAAAAACAGCTTGTGTGTATTTGGATTGCTTGGTGACTTTGGGATTTTTGGAAATTATATTTGAATGACTAAAAACACTTGGGTGGTTGTTTGAATTTTTTTTTACAATGGCATCACTTGTGGATGAACTGAAAATGCAATTTAAAAAATATAAAGAAGAGGAACAAGAAGGGAAGGGCTCTCTTGGCTCCGTTTTTCAATTCTTAAAAATGGTGATTTGTACCTATGAGAAACTACAAGAAAAGACCATGCAACAAGAAGATTGGGACAAAGAAGAAGCCATCTTTGACGAACAAGTAACTTTACTTAGGGAAGAAGGAGGAAAGGGGGAAAAGAGAATGGAGACTTTAAGACCTAAAAAACAACAAAAAAAGGGAACACAGAAGAGGGAAATGGAGATAGAGAGACAAGGGGGTAAAAAGGGCAGAGAGAAGAAGCAAGGGAGGAAGGAAGGGAAGAGAAGCTACAAAGGTGTGGAGCAAGATGTAAAGAAACAGGACTTATTTAGAGTTAATGGGTAAAAATTTAACTGAAAAAGTGATTCTGCAAAGGTACATGATATTGTATTGTTATATTTGTATTAAAAATTATGTTAGAAAATTGGAAACAACATATGATTAAAAAGTGGGATAAAATACTCAGTGTAACTCAGTGAAACTTCTGTGAACAAAATAAATGAAATGAAATAAATGAGAGAATTGAACTAAGAAGGAATGGGAACACTTTAATGATGTAATGTTTTAAAATATGAGTGAAGTGGGGGGAAGCAACTATGGAAAGTTTATAAGTGTTCCCATAGAAGTATGATACTTATTTGAAAAGTAATGTGTAAAATGTTTAAGATTTAAATGAATACTAATATTAACAATAGATTTGAATTGGCAGGGATTGTTGTTTTAATTATATTATATACTTATAATTTTTTCTCTTTTTAAAATATAGTGTGTAACTTTAGAATGTACTAAGCAGAATCCGAATGGAAGTTATGTATTATATTAAGTGTTATAAATTTAGGGGAAAGGTATAAAGGCGTCATACTCCAATCAGTGATTACAGGAGAAATTTTGTTTAATGAGAAAAGATAATAGACAGCTGGAAACAGGACAAAGAATATAAGTATAATGATCTGCATTGAGATGAAATAAATAAAATAAAATTAGGAAAGTTAAAAGAGGGGAGAAGCTATATAGAAAATGTAGAATGGTAATAAGATATGGAATGGTATATAAAATGAACATGAATTTGAATTGGTGTCTGTACGAAGAGATGTAACCCAGGATCAAGCTGCTTTCAAAAAAGATGTTTTATGTTTTTATGTTTTATGTTTTGTTTGTTTATTGTTTTTTTTAAAAATCAATATATATATATATATATATATATATATATATATATATATATATATATATATATATATATATATATATATATATAAAAAGCTGCCAGATTTAATTATTATTATTATTGTTATTATTATTGTTAGTCACACAGTCAGCCAGATATTTAGATTGGATTTGGTATTTTTACCCACCTACTGAGTCTTTCCCAAAGACCTGGGATAGGTGAATGTTGCTTGGTGATGTTAGATGTATTGTTGCATTATGTAAGATGTTCTGTTGTTTTGCAATTGACTGATGGTGATTTTGTCAATGCTGATAGTGTTCAAATGTTTTGATACAGTATTGAACCCAAGGCAGCTAGTACTATTAGTACTACCTTTGCTTTCTTTTTCCATAGCCTTTCTACTTCTATTTGTAGGGTTTTGCATGTTGTGATTTTCTTCATTCTCTTCAATTTTGATGGCTCCAGGTACTGCTTGTGTCCATTCTCCAAACTTTTTTGTGTTTCTCATTGACAACTGTTAAGTTTGGAGTGTTATGTGGTAGCTGCTTGTATTTGAATTCTGAAGTCCTACAACAGTTTAGCTTCTTCATTTTGTATTACTTTGTATATTTTGTGGTCCTGCTCGATCTTACTTGCAGACAAATGGTCTTTCTTGCAGATTTTCTAATGGATCTTTCTTGCTACTTTGTCATGCTGTTGTTTGTATCCAGTCTGTGCGATCTTACAGAAGCTATCTAGGTGGTCAGTTTTTCAGCTTCTTTGCAGAGGCAGCATTTGCTTTCTGTTGCTTTCATCTCAACTCTGGCTCAATTCTTGGTCTCTTTCTTCAACTTTCTTGTTCTTAGCCATCGCCTGATCTTGTTACCTGCTTTGCCTGCTATTTTTGTTGTGTACTGAACATGTAACATTTTGCCTTGTCATGTCTCCTTTCTATTCTTCATTTGGCCTTTCTTGAAGGCCAGTTCAGACTTTCCAATAAGTTTTCACAATATACTAGCTTCAATGCTGTCCTTCAGATATTCTTCATTGCCTTTTCTTCTTCAACCATTTGATGAACTTGCAACATTCTGTACCCATATATTTTCCTTGGTAAGTAAAATCATTGCTGCATAGATGGAGGACATGATTCACTGTCATTATTTTTTTGGTCTTCCTATACATGGTTTTTAGTTCTGCTCAACTCCAAAAAACAAACCTCATCTCTATCTGGACAATCTAGAAAAACATGATGATATCGTTTATAAAAAACATTTTTATTTTGGTTGGATAAAAATATTCCAAATTATATGCAGAATCTCCATGGGCTGATGAGATTCTTCACTATGGACTGCTTTCTTTATGTGGAAATAATAGGGAAGTACAGAGGAATTACCCTTATTTCCTCTCATGTACTGTACAGCTTTTTAAAAATGTCTGTAGTAGGCAATGAATTAAAGAATTCAGAGCCTGGGAATTTCTTATGTATTCCAAAACTCAATTGGTCCTATCACATGAAAAAAAAAAATCAATTTCTGGTCCTTTGTTATTGGTAATCTATTTCAAATTGCCCAAAGATCTAATATACAAAACTCTTCATCCCTTGAACTCCCTAATTTTCCATTTCAACATCAGGGGCACTGTGACAAAGACATATTCATTCCTTGACAGAGAAATTAGTAGAACAGCAACTCTGGAGGTGGAAAGTTTTACAACACTGCCTTCAAGCGAATTTGTTTTGCTGCAATAAGCAGCTCTTGAGTTCAGGCACTGGCTGCAGCTTCAAAAATACTTTCAAACACAATAACTCAAGGGAAAATTCTAATAAATGATGTAATAAAGAATCCTGCCATTTCAAAATGTTGACATTTCTTAAATACAAGAGTACAAAGTTGAACCTTAAAAATGCTGGACAGAAAATCAACTCATTTGAGCTGTGCTGCTAGAGAAGGTTCCTGTATATTCCTTGGACAGCAAAAGTGATTAACAAACAAGTAATGGAAGGCATAACACCAGACATGGCCAAATCACAAAACTGTGTCTCACTTATTTTGACCATATCGTGTGGAGGAATTCACTGGAGAAAGCAATTTTGCTTGGAAGAATTAGTGGTAAAAGGAAACCAGGCCACCCAAAAACATGGTGGTTGCACACCATCAAAGTTAATGCCTGCCAGAGCATGAAACAACTCAAAGAAGTAGTGCAAGATCAGAAGATCTAAGAGACCTGGTCCATAGAATCACCAAGAGCCGGACACAACTGAATGGATATCATCATCATCATCCTATATACAACTATTCAAATTAACAATTAATTATATGTAAAAGTCTTTTAATAAAATGTAATTGTTAATTGATGTTTTTTCCTTCCATCTGTTATCTCATTGCCATTCCATGCCTTTTGTCTTTGTTTGCTTTTCTTGCAAGGCTATCAATTTGTGGCAATTAAAAAAAATCAATTGTCAAATTAGAAACATACCTCTTTTTTTTCCTCTGGAATTCCAGGAATAGCTGTTTCAAAAGCTGAGCAAATATTAAAATTTCTACTGCTTTGATACCAGCATAAATATAAACCAAATATATTTTGATAATAATGGAAATATAATGAATTTCTGTGGAAAGATAAAGAACATGGATTGGCCTCCCTTTCTATCAATATAGGGAAAGATGGAATGGGATTGTTCTTTTAGTCCAAACTTCATTTGTTCTAGAAGGCTCCCTCTTACCCCTTATATTATTCAACATCTACAAGAAACTAATGGATAACTTTGGAAGTCAACCTGAGTTTTGGAATAGGATGATCCTAATAATATCTACCTTTACTAATTCCTTACTATCTGATTTCAGGGAAGAAATTGATACCGTTAACAGAATAACAGAATAACAAGAGATGAAAGAACCTTAGAGGTCTTTTAGTCCAAACTCCTGCTCAGGTAGGAAGCAACTGGTTGTCCAGTCTCTTCTTAAAAGCCTCTAGTGTTGGAGCACCCAATTTCTGGAGGCAAGTCACTTCACTGATTAATTGTTCTGTCAGGAAATGTTTCCTTAATTCTAGATTGGATCTCTCCTTGATTCGTTTCCATTCATTGTCCTGTCTTTGGCTGCTTTGCAGAATAGATCAGCCCCTTCTTCTTTGTGGCAGCCCCTTAGATACTGGAGCCAGTGGTGGGAATCAATTTTTTTTACTACTGGTTCTGTGGGCGTGGCTTGGTGGGCATGGCAAGGGAAGGATACTGTAAAATCTCCACTCAGAGGTGGTATTTGTCGGTTCTCCGAACTACCAGTTCTCCAGAACTGGCCAGAACCTGCTGAATACCACCTCTGATTGGAACACTGCTATCAAGTCAGTTCTAGTCCTTCTTTTCATTAAACTAGACATACCCAATTCCAGCAAACATTTTTCATATGTTTTAGCCTCCAGTTCCTAATCATCTATTTGCTCTTCTCTGCTTTGTTGCTCTTCTTTTTAGAGTCTCAACATCTTTTTTGTATCGGGATGTCCCAAACTGGATGCAATATTCCAAGTATGATCTTATCAGGGCTAAAAGGGTTTAGCAGGTTGAATGTTGCCAAGCTGGATGGGCTGGATGAAAGAAAACAAGCTAAAATTAATTTCAGACAATATGGAATACTATTAGTATAGGAACCTGGATTCAGGGCTTCTTTCTGGATTAACAGAGTTGGTCTGCCCCTGAAAGAGTATATCCATAGTCTGGGAAGGTTTTGTGATTCTCCACTGTTACTGTTTTCATACCTAGAGAATACAGCAAAGAATTTTTCCCCTTCATTACGCTAGATCATCAGCTGCTACCCTTCCTGAATTGGCTGGATTTAGTAACTATGTCCACCAACTTCATTATGTGTTGTCTTGACTGTTGCAGTATGCTTTGTATGAAACTATCCTAAGAAAATACCTAAAAGCTGCAGTTGATGTAAAATGTGGAAGTTAATTAGTGCAAGGTACAGTGATTTTATGAAGTTTGTTCTGAAGACGTTGCACTTGTTATTAATTTAAAGTCAAACAATTTAAAGTGTTGATCTTTAATGCATCACTTAGACCAGACTTTCTAAGGAAAAATGCCTCTTTCACTAAGAAACATCTCAGCATTTCAGATCTACAGAAGAGGCCCATCTGAAGATATCCCTGTTGTCAGATCTTTCTTTGTCTGGCATACATAAAAATAGATTTCTCCTGGATTTTTCCCAGGGTATGGAACAGATTTCTTTAAGGATTACACTTAGTAAAAAGATACAACTCTTTCAACAGATGTAGAATTGTTAATTAATTTTAATATTAATTTGTTTTAAATTACCACAATTTATAGTAGAAATTGCTTTGAATACTCTTCTGAGCAGAAGAGTAGAATATAAATTGAAGAATGTAATAATGATTAAATGATGATAATAACAATGTGTAGGATTTAACTGTATTATACAATTGCCATTGGAAATTTCCTTGTCTATTTCTTCATCCTGACTTCTTTTTGCTTTTTTAAAAATTGCACCTGGATTATTGTATCTGCTTTTGCTGATTAATTAGAAAATAGATCATTATTAATGTTTGGTTTACTGTTTATTTAGGTGATATATTGTATGACCTTTGCATTTTTAACTGAAGTTTTATTTATAATGATAGTACACATTATACCTAACTGGTTCTATGAAGAGAGGACTCTATTTCCATTAAGAGGATAATAAACTATTTTAATACTAAATAAATTGTATAAACTGGTCTTTGGGATAATAACATGCTTATTATTACAGCAGGCTTGTCTTTTCAGATATTCAGGACTACATTTCTCATTAGTCCCAGACAGCATGGTCAACGGTCAGTGATATTGAGAATTGTAGGCTAAAAGTAGTGTAGTTTTTGAAATTGCTAACCCATACTTCCAAAAATAAACATTACAGGATGTTCTTAAACTTGTCTGAAAAGACTCTTTTTGTGAAGAAGGTGGGGCAAGGCATATTTCGGGTTTATGATCAAGGAATCCCAAGAATCACTGGATTGCAGAAGACACATCTGATGTGTGTGTGTGTGTGTGTGTGTGTGTGTGTGTGTGCATGGTGTGTGTATGTGTGCATATACATATTTCCAAGTTCCACTTATCCACAGTATCCATAGATATTATATCTATTTATCATCTGAAGAGTAACTTCTGGGTTAATATTCAGTTTGTTTAATTGTCTTGGCTAGAATCCAGTACTGAGCATGTGATATGCTTTCTGATATATTGGCAGACCTGCATAGTGCTTTTATGAAAAACAAAATTCTGTCTGAAATTACCCTGCAAATTGCAATGTACTAACATGTCAAATATTACTTGCATCTTTTTGTGATACCTGTAGCGCAGCTTGTATTTGACAATCAGTGTGAATCTGAGGAACAAAAGGGAAATTATGGAAATGGAACAGACCATTGGAGTTAGAGCTCATGGGAAAAAGAGCATATTTATATATATAAAAAAGATGATTTGTCCCTAATCCCTTTGAATATGACAACGAAATCTGACAAGTCTGCTAAAGACATCTTAAATCCCACTAAAGATGTAAAACCTATGACATGGTTGAAACATTCAAAATGCAAAACAGCTTCAGGTAGATACTGACAGGGAATAGGTCAACATTATAGAAAGGCTGGCAAAGAGGATTTTAAGAAATAATTATCAGGGACTAGAAAACATTATTTAGCATATTATCTATGCAAAGAAAACTTAGGAAAGACTGTGATTTTTAGTATTTTGGCATCCATTATTAGTGGCAGGGCCTTAGTTATCTTACTTTAATGTCATCACCAAACCTTCAAGACTACAATCAAAGTTATCAGACATTAAAGTTATCATACAAGGACTAACACTTTGTTACCATTTTGAAGAGGGAAACCCCAACTGTTGATTCTTTGTGCTACAATTCAGGATTTTATAAAGAATAAAAGCTTACCAACATTTTTTTCACTACAGAAAGAAAGTGTAGATTTACCTATTTAATCTAAATCAGGGCTGTCAAACTCCTGGCCTGTGGGCTGAATGTGTCACACGTTGGCCATGCCCATGCCCTGTTTAGTGAAGGAGGAGAAAATCCTGATACGTCGCATGATGCCACCATGACGACGTGAGTTTGAAACCCCTGACCTAAATTATACTTACGTTTGGCAGAGCTATCCAGTTGTAGTTTTCAAATCAAGTTCACCCAAATTGGGGGAGGGAAGTGGACTATATTAAATTTTCAGAACAAATTATAGATGATCTCACAAAATGACAATGTTGGATGTAGATAACCAAAAAAATAAGCATCTTTCATGAGATAAAACTGTTCAAATTATTCCCTACCACTTTCAACTATCCAATTGTATCATCTAAGATTAGCTGTTTTTAAAAAATTTCAACCCTTCTACTTTTTCTTTCTTTCCTGAGACGGCCTTTAGAAATAATGTATGGCAGGGAAGCTTTATTGCAATAGAAAACTGGCATTTTCTTTTAAATCATACTTATTCCCTATTTAACTTTAAAAAAATCTAAACTATATGTATGAAATGTGATTGACAATAGAATCTAATGGACTCAGAAATGCCCATGTGCAAGTTAGTATCTGCACGATGCCTAGCCAATAACTCCAAATAAAAAAAACCTATATGCTAGCAAAGGCAAGGAGAAATTCTACTTGAAAAATAAAGTGGAAGGTAAAGACCCTGCCTCCCCTGCACTCCCAAAATAACCTGATGATGAACATTATCCACCTGGATTATTATGTCAATAAAGTATTACTTACCTTTACTGAATGAAAAAAATGTATTTAAAAGGTCTTTAAAAAGTCTTGAACTTACAGCTAGATAAAATTTAGTATGATGTATTATAGAGAGAAAAATGAAATGCATTGCATTGAAATAGCGAAAGATTGTAACTTAATAGCAGGAAAAGATCTGTTACTGCTTCTGTATATTGAAGAGAAGTGTTGACATGTTGAAACATGAATTCTGACAGGAAATTGTTGAAAAGCATTATTCACGCTGGAGCTCAGAAAAGCTTTAAGAATTACAAAAAGGAAAATGCTTCTGTAAAGGTGGTTGCCTTATAACCTAGGCTGTAAATATTCATTAGCTGGCAAGATAAGACATTCATGAATATTTAATCATTATGATCCTCTGAATACAGTGTGTGTCAGGGCCCATAAAAAACAGATTACTTCCTGTGATGTTTCCACCTGTAATACTTGCTTATGTAACCAACCCACTTAACTTGGGTAAGTTAAGGAACAATTTCAGTCTAGCAGAGATGTAACACAATATTTTGTAAAGACCCAGAAAAAAATAATTCTCACAAAATATCCAAGAAGTGACACAAATGAAATTGGTATTTTAATGATGATAAAGAGGGGATAAAGAGCAAAAAAAAAAAAAAAAAAATCCCAAGAGAAAAGAGAAATGTAGCATAGAAGTGATATACTTTCATAGCATAGCTTCTGTGCACTTTTTATGTCCAAATTTTCAAAGCCTGAAATCCCCATTGAGGTTGATATGATTAATAGTTGCATGTAACATTGACATCATGTTGCTTTGATATTCAGTGTTCGATGTCACATTTCCAAAGGGCTACAGATAATTAGCAATAGGTTCAGAGCACAACAATCCAAATGACAATGTGTAAAGTTTCTCTTGGATCAAGTTCTGACTATCTTAGACATAGAGGGAAGAGAACTTACCTGCCTTTTTAAAAACAGCTAAGCAGGATTACTACTTACATGGAAGATAAGCAGGAAATCTTATAGGAAGCTTAAAAAAATAACCCTAAAAGAAGGCAATAGCAAAATTCTGTTATTTATAAAAAACAAAACAACAACCCTTAATATATCATGCAGCCCTTGGAAAAGGTTCTTGCCTTAAGGAAGATTTAAAAATAAGTTCTGTATATAATAAGTTTAAATACATTTTTTCTGCTGCCCCAGAGTTCTAAAATTAAAAAAAACACATTTTACATTTTACTTAGACCCATAAAATGAATTTCATAGATGGTATTGGGTAGGTGATTCTGCCTTTCTGAAGATTTTTCAAACGATTAGACAGCCATCTGGAGCTTCTCTGCTAAACAGGAATTCATTTTGACAGACTAGAACTCCCACTTTCAATATTTTTCACCAAAAGATTGACCTACCTCTAATAACTACCGCTGTTTTACACACCATGGCAATTTTCTAAATGCTGTTAATAAGAAACTGCAACAATGAAAATATATTATGCTTCTTTCTCAGCAGTCTGGTATTTGGTATCCTTCTTCATTATGAAAAAAAAAACCTTGTTAGGAGGACTATGAAAACTATATAGCATAAGGCCTAAAGTATGAGAAGGCAGAGATAATATTGAATTACCAAAAAAATTGAATGAGACTTCAGATGAGGCTAAAACAATGCAAAGTTAAGTTTACAAATACAAAAATGGGATAAGATCAAACCATTTTCTGACAGACTTCACTTATATTCATGTACTTATATGTCTTCTTTTTCTATGCACTATTATACTGCACTTTCTTTTTATCAGCAAAATACTAATGAATTAAATTAGAGCTTCCATGAGTATATAAGGGATAAAGTTTCCTAGAGCATCATCCCGTGCTGATGCTCTGATGCGTACAGTTTTAACTGAAGGGCTTTCTAGTTTCAGGAAGAAGATCGTTGCTTAGACTGGTGCTTCCCTACCATCCATACATTCATAAAAGTTGAAACATCTGAAAAGAAATACTACCTGTGCCCTTCAGTATGCCAAGTGGAACCCTGCACTTTTTCTCTGAAAAGAGCCAGTCCTAACTTTAAGTAGAGTGAGGCAACCAACTAAGGCAGTATTTCTCAACCTTGGCCACTATAACGAGAAACAAAAATTTCACCAAATTATGTATATATGTGTAAATATATTCTATGATGTAAACAAATATTTAGTTTAAGGTGCTATTGTTGCACTTATTCCAATTTCTACTCAGACTTTAAGAAAATCCAGCAAATTAGAAATTTGAGTGTTTAATAATTCTGCAACATAATGAAAACTGCTGAATTTCGTATACTATAAAGGATACCATTTAGAAATTACACTTCTTTAGCTAAAACTTGCATTAGTATTTTAAGTCAAACTACCACAATCATTTCATAAGAAGTTCCCAGTGAGTTATGTTTCCAGATCTATTGAGTCTCAAATTCCCAGATCTCCTTGCCAGTATGGCCAGTTAAAAAAAGATGCAAAATATAAGAGTGCCCTTTCTTTTGATAATCCTATCTAGCAGATTTGGTCTATGAAAAGCTGTTCATACGAATGTGAATGTCAGAGGGAAGATGCACTTTGACTCATTCAGTTTTTAGACTGTACTATAGGCTCTCTTTAAGCCAGGAACTTGTTGGCTTATTTCTAATGTCCTGAGACGACATATGGCGAATGTCCAAAAGACATGAGGATTTTATTTGTTCTTGCAGAAATCCCGAGGGCTTTGTTATTGCCTGTTAGAAGTAGATAAGATGGGAAGCAAATAATGATTGGGATTTTCAGTATTTTTTGTGCTGCATTTGAGGTTGGGGTGTGTGTGGAATTTAAACAGAACCTTATAATGCCCTTGGCATCAGGACTAGAGTTATAGGGAGCGGCCATCAATTTATCCTTTTATGATGACCCACTCAACTACTATTTTTAGAAAGATACAGGAGGGCTACACTTTTGTTAAAATTGGCAGAGATTGTAGGGCAGAATTTCATATCCCACTACATTCTTTTCTTTAATTAAAGGAGAACCTGAGACCAGAATCTCCAGATACCTGCCCACTTGTCTACAATGTTTTTTAAGATACTGTACCCATTTATGTTAAATTGAGATCTTCTGGTTCTGTTTTTGCTTTATTCATCTGTCAAGTTGTTTATTTTGATCAGATATCTAGATCACAGTCTACTGATGGGATTCAAAAAATTTTACTACCAGTTCTGTGGGCATGACTTGGTGAGTATGGCAGGGGAAGGATATGTAAAATCTCCAGTCAGAGGTGGTATTTGCCAGTTTTCTGAACTACTCAAAATTTCCACTAGCGGTTCTCCAGAATTGGTCAGAACCTGCTGAACACCACCTCTATGTCAGTCTCACTGTAAGGACCTGTGAATCACAGAAATTATGTTCAAATTACCTTCTGATACCATTCAGATTCAATTTATTGAGGAATTAAAATTTCAAATCAACAGCAAGTGTATATTTAAAACAGTTCAGGAAAGTCACCAGATTTTTCAAGCTTTAGAAATACTGTTTCCAATAAGCTGGTTTATTCTCAAGCAGCAGATTTATTTTCTCCCAAATAAGGTATAGGATAGCCATCTAACAAGAATTCTCTGAAGACCAAAATTGTGGATTATGGCATTCATCTTGTCCCTTCAAAAGTTTCAATGGAAGAAAGGTTGAGAAAATACAAATGATCTGCCAATTACTTTAGACAGGAAAAAGAAAATCATTCTGATATCATTTCTGTTGATTGTTAAGATTGTTGTAGAACTTTTTTGATTTGTGCTTCCAGGTCAGTGTCACCTCTTAGTGACCACATAAATTTGAACAACTTGTTTAAATAAATCCAAACAATTCTAATTTTTTGATTCAATTAATATTATTTGCATTCATCTGAAATGTGTTTATATCTAGGTGTGGTATAAGACCTACTATTCCTCACAGAAATAAACATCACATATTACCTTCTTCAGTATGATGCTTCTGAATGTTAAGGAATGAACAACATGAGAAGGACATTTTGAGGAATATTTTGAATAGAGAATATATAGACAATTGTTACAAGTTGTAATTCACTATTATTTATTTAGGGCCCTTAAAAAAATCACACCATTAAATAAAGTCACAATTTCTCATAGCAAATATATATATATGACATAAACTTGAGTTGTAAATCACAGTGCCTGGGTTTATACAACATACTTTACTCAATTAACAAACTATTGTTTTGTCAAAGTGCAATGTATAAACCCAACCACTGAATATATTAGGAAAATAAATTCTCAATCTGAATTTTTATATGGCAGGACTTACATTTTATATGGTAGAACTTAAGTTCTTCTTTGCATTAATTTGCATTCACATGGCAGTATTGTTCTTAAAAGACATATTAATGGCATTTTTTTCCAGTTTGTCACAGTGTGAGTTGATGCTGAGGTTGAATACCATTTGCATGTCTATGATTGCTCGAGTCCAGGGGTGTCAAACTCAATTTCATTGAGGGCCACATCAGGGTTGTGTTTGATCTCAGGGAGCCAGGGTGGGTGTGGCCAAAATGGGCATGGCCAGCATGACATCATTATGTCAGAGGCGCCTGTGGTGGCCCGAGCGCACTGCCAGTAAAAACGAGCTTCCAAGCTCCATTTTTGGCTGGGATGGCTTCCTGTAACCCTCTGCTAGCAAAAATGGAGCTTGGGAGGGCCATGCATGGCCCTCCCAAGCTCCATTTTTCACTGGCAGAGGCACTGTGGGCCAGTCCCTCACTGTTTTCAGAGTGGCCCTGCGGGCCAGGTCGAAGCATCCTGTGGACCGGATCCAGGCCCCAGGCCTTGAGTTTGACATCCTTGCTCTAGTCAAGGGAATCTAATCAGCCCATGCTGATACAGATCATCAGTAAAACCTGGCAAGTCTAGTCAATGCTATTTTAAAGATTCATGAATTCTGTAGCTGTGACTGGTGGAAGTGCTGTTTGTCTTACAGCACAAATATTCTTTGTTGCATTTTAATCAATTTCAGGCCTGAAAATCATAGCCATATTTTGAAGGATGTAGGGAATGTTAAGAGGGATAAAGTTAACCTCATAATGTAACATATGAATAATAATCTTTAGCTGTTTGACATAAAAGACAAGAGTATTTTTTAGAAACAGAAATGGGAAAAGTCCAGGATCTCACTTACCTAGAACAGTGGATGCCTTTTCATCCTTGAGCATTTCAAATAAAAGGCTGGCACACTTAAGAAACTTCTTATATACATATATGGATATACATATAGCTAAAATACTGTTTCTAAGAAAGCTAAAATGATGTGTTTGTGTGCGTGCAATTTGCAATATATAGCTTTATATAGCTTTCCCATATCTTACGTTACAAAGAGCCCTTTTAGTGGGTATATTACATGCTTCATCTTATGATGATGCATTTTCTATTATTACACTTTGTCTTCCTTCTGTCCTGAAGGAAGACAAAGTGTAATGATAAACAGATAAATTCTGTTTTCTTGCCTACCAAACAAATATGTTGATTAAAAGCTGCCTCTTTCCACTCTAGGTACAATAGAAATAAAAACACTTAAGAATATTTCCATTTGGAATGCATTCATAATCATTGTGAATGAGAAATATTTGTAGTGCATGTTCTACAAAATACATTAGTTTCCAGGCATCTTAGCTTTGAGATCTGTAATATGTATTTATTCACATTGTAGTTCTTCAAATAGGTAACTGAGACATGGATCTTCCTCAGGATTATCTCTAGATGAGCACAAATCCTTTACATGCTTTTGAAGAAAAATGAGAAAACAAAGGTGATCCAATAAAATGTATGCCATGGAGATGGAGTTATTTTGTAATAGCATATATAAACTACAGAATACTGAAGTATGTTGCAAAGATGTTTGTCATTAGTGTATTTGAGCTGATATGGTGACAGCTAACTATATAGATACCTATGAGTGGCATTTGAATCCCTTAAGCAGATGTTTGCTCAAAAGCCTGTATTGAAGCCTCCAAATACTGAACTGCCATTTTTAATTCAGGCAAACGCCAGTGACATGGCAGTGAGAGCTGTTCTTTTACAAAAGAATTCAAACGGTAGCTTGCAACCATGTGCTTATACATCAAGGAAATTAAGTCCAGCCAAGAGGAATTGGGCTGTTTGGGAGAAGGAGGCCCAATGGGCTTCCACTCCGGTACGATGGGCTTTGTTGACATTTCCTTGAGGGAGCACAACGTCCGTTCGAGATATGGACAGATCATAAGAACCTGGAGGCACTCCAATCACCTCGAAGATTATCATCTAAGCAGGTCCAGTGGGCCCTATATTTTTGTCGGTTTAACTTCGTCCTAAAGTACATATCAGCGGGAAAGAATTTTTTAGCCGACACTCTGTCAAGGTTACCATACTATGACAGCAGACGAGAGGTAATAGTGCAACCAATTATACAAGGCAGGGAGACTCTACAGTCATTACGAGTGAAATTATTGGCTCAAGATTTACCAAATGCTATAAAGGGACACCCATGGTTAGCAAAGAACCAAACGCAATCTGATATCAGCAATGGTATTGCATGGAGAGCAACAAAACTATATATACCAAAAATTTTGATGACCAAAGTATTACACCATTGCCATGATGTTAGACAGGCTAGACATTATGGATTCTTAAAAACATTACATCTTGCCAAAAAGCAATTTTGGTGGCCTTCAATGAGATCAGATATTGAACATTAGGTAAAGACATGTATGGTTTATGCTACCACTACATTCCGACCTGTTGCTTATAAGAAACAGGCTGATAAGAAAAAAACTGACCATAAAATGTTCAAAATAGGAGACCTTGTATACCTCTCCACTAAATATCTAAATTTGGGGCTGCCATCAAAGAAACTGGGTCCTAAATATATCGATCGATTTCCAGTGATTAAGATAATTAATCCTGTCACAATACAATTGAAATTACCATCACGATTTAGATGAGTGCACCCAGTTTTCCATATTAGCCTCATTAAACCAGCAAACATGGTGAATCCTGACACCCAATCTGATCCTCCAGGCCCTGTACAAGATGATCAATATGAGATTAGTGACATACTTGATTCCCGTAGACATAGGGGAACCTTGCAATACTTGGTTCGTTGGAAAGGGTATCCCGTCATAGACGTTATGGGTTGTCCATTCGGAGGTGTGTGCTCCTCGGCTATGCCGACAGTTCCACCTAAAGTATCCTGCCAAGGAAGGGGAAACATTGTATAACATTTCATCTGTTCATTCTCTTTTTCTAGGTGGCTCTCTGGTAGAGGGGGCAGCTTGTCAGGCTCCGTTAGTGCTGATAAACTGAGCCCGTCAGCACGTTTGCAAGAGCCACTGAAGCCTGACATTATATACTTCTGGGATTGTTTAGCTGCATCAGACGCATCGTCGATGGAATGGGATGGTCGACGGTGACGAGAGGGGAAATCTGGAAAACCCCGTCCTTTTGTGGCTTTTGGAATCAACTGTAGTGCTGCAATGGATGATGGGGAGGGGAATCTGGGTATATAGTTTACTCGCAAGTAGGTAGGGTTCACAGGCAAAAGATAGATTGCAGAGATAGGAAACAATGGACATATTAGGTATAACCGGTTGGTGACCTAGAGGGTAATTAAGGGGCTAATTAGGGGCAAGTATAGGAGATAGGAGCATTTAGGTGGGTGTGTTTATATCTTTAAATAGCATTGGAAGGCAGAAGCTTCCAGTGCTAACCTAGACCGGATCATATGGTGTTCTTGCCGGATGGGAAGTTTGTTGTTTGACATTAAACACCTTGAAACCTGCTTTCTGCTGCTGTGTGGTGGTTTGCATGCAAATCTGTGAGTTTTCAGAAGACCAGCTGAGAAGTATATTTTTGAAAACCATTGAACATCAAGAATCAGAGAATTATTTCTTAGAAATTTGAAGCATAAATTCTGTCTTAAGGACTTTTTCACAAGGTTGTCAAAAGTCTTTACAAATTTTGTTGGAAGCTTCTCAGATGAGGCATATTTCAAGAATTAATCCACTAAAAAGTGTCATTCTGTAACTAGTGCAAGAAAATTAAGTGGTTAAAGATAATTCTTTGCTAATAGTCCACAAATAGAAAGAATCTGGAACAAGTCTCTATACTGGATTGTAATCTATTGAATTATCTTACTTTATCAGAAAACTATTGTTTTTCAAAATAAAGGAAACTTATAAATGTAGGTATGTATGTCTTAAATCTTTATGCTTCTAATCTTTTCTAAGGTATTCTAAGTATCTCCTGTATGTACTTCAACTATCTACATATACATGAAATCCTTTTAGGTATTTTACTTACCTGAAGTTGTTATAAGAAAATAATCTTGAGCAACCTCTATTCTGAAAACATGGAAGATTAACTATTGTATCTACTTTAGTCTTTCTTAAACTCAATTGTTTAAAAATTTATCTAACTTCTAGTGAACTTTCCAGAGAAGAAAATAATTGATGGTGCCTAATGTTCCTTGCATCCCTGATTAATCCTGGGAACATTCTGGAAAAGATAATCAACCAACCTAGAGCCAAACAAAGTCATAACCAGAGGCTAATATGGTTTTGTCAAAAACAGATCATGCCAACAAATCTTATTGGATTATTTGACAATGTGACAAAATTAGTATACCAGAGAAATGCTGTGGCTATAATTTACTTGGACTTCAGTAAGGCATTTGATAAACTAGGCCACAATCTACTACTTGATAAAATAGAAAAATGTGGGCTACAGACCATCACCACCAGATGGATTCATAACTGGATGACCAATCACACTCAATGTGTATCATTAATGGAACTGTATTTACATGGATAAAAGTATGTAGTGGAGTACCCCAGTGCTGTCTTTGGCCCAGTACTCTTCAATAACTTCATCTATTTTTATAGATGGGGGATGGAAATGAAACTCATCGAATTTGTAGACAACACCAAGTTGGGAGGAAGATAAGGAATACTCCAATACAGGGTCCCCAACCACCGGTCCGGGGGGCTCAAGATACAGAAGGATTTTGACAGACTGGGCCCTATCTAACAAAATTGAATTCAATGGTGAGAAAAGTAAGATTCTAATTTATAGAAGAAAAACCAAGTGCAAAGTTACAGAATAGGTTGTATCTGGCTCAACAGAAATAACTCCAGGGATCTTGAAGTCCTAATAGACAATTATTTAATTATAAAGCCAGTGGTGTGCTGCAGTTGCCAAAAAAGCCAACACAGACCTAGGCTGCATTAACAGAAGATACAATCAAGATTATGTGAATCCTTTTATAATGAAAACTATACTTGGAATATAGTATCTAGTTTTAGTCACCATGATATAAAAAAAACATGTTAAGTCTGGAGTGCAGAGAAGAGCAAAAAGGATGATAAGGAGATCGGAGGCTAAAACATATGAAAAACGGTTGCAGGAATTGGTGCGTCTAGTTTAATGAAAAGAAGGCCTAGGGATGATTTGAAAGCAATGTTCCAAAATCTAAGGGGCTGTCACAGAGAAGAGGAATCACATGACCACAGCCGACCACAGCAGCACTGAAATAACAGCACTGCAGTGGCACAGGAGTAGCCACAATTTTCCCAAATTTTATTCCCATAGAAGTAATGAAACACAGCATTCTGTAATTTAGTCTCTTTGATGTACCTTGGTTCAGTAATTGTTGTCTTATGAGGCACTCCTTCATCCAGCTGAAGGCTGCAAAGAGCAGTCTCAAGAGTTTTAGTACTATATACAGTAGATGATTTATCAGAGAAATTGCTATTAATAAACAGTATTCGTTGATCTGCATTTATATTACCATTTCAAAATAAAATATAACTTTTACAAATTAAAATGATTTGACAGTGCATCACTAATGTCTTTCAATATTTACTATAAGATGATGTTCAGTTTTTCTCACTTTTATCATCAAAGTGTGAAGAAACCATGTATCTTTGTGAGTTATTTTCACATCTGTTGGCAGAGAACCAAATCTACTCTAAATGGCTTAGAATGCAAGGAGTCAAACCTGACTTCAATATAAAGCAGGCAGATTCAAAGAAATCATACCATATCTGTATCTGATGCAATTTTACCACATGATGCAACACTCACTTAATATATTCCCTAGGTGTTCATGAAAATTTTAAATAATGTATTTCTTCTTTTCAAGGAGCTCTTAGAAAATGATTTTATTCTCAATTAAAATAAAAATCATCATCATGGCTTCCTTGATATACCTGTTTTATTTAAGATTGGTGGGGGGGGAGAGCCACTGAGCAAGTAACAAAGTTTAGGACAACTTTGAGGACAGAAAGAACTATATACTGGCTAATCAGGATAGAGTTTTATTTAACACAAAAAGAAATTTTTCTAAATTCATTTGGATTTTCAATGGTAAAAAGGGCTCAGGGTTCAAAGCTGTTATATGTCATCCAACATAATAAAAACATTGGGATATGAATTTCAAGAGTCAATCAGTCAGATTGAAACAATTGTTTTATTATTGCAGAGAAGATACCTCTTTTGGAATCTGTTACACTACCTGCTCTTCCTGTTTTTGGTCCCAGAAAAGAATGCAAGTATTTGAGCTATTCTGACACACCTATTTACATATGCAAACAACAGTGTAATTGCACTCTCCTGTTATAACAAAGTTAATTTTTATCTGTGCAGGGATTTTTTTTATAGTTCTGGAAAGACAAACGTTAAGCATGAAGTAAAAGGATTTTTTAAAATCAAACACAAAATATATAAGGAAACCATTAAAAGCATTACCTAAGCAAACTTATTAAGCTAAAAAAAAAACAGGTTGTTATTCTTTTTTATTTCTAAATGTGGAGAAACCCCAAATAGTTGAATGGCAGGATGGACCACATAGTTTAAAGCAATAGGAAGTATGCATGTTTGTGTTGACATGTTCCAAGCTGAAATCAGAGTTAAAGGTCAAAAACAAAGTTCTTAGACCCCAGCTAAAGAATGCTACCTTTGTTCATCTACTTTTCAACTCACAAAATCAACAAAATTTAAAACATTAGGAAGTTAAATATTTGGACAAAAATACTAGCATATGGACTTTTGCAGATAAAACTTTTGACCCTACCAACTCATATCGGTCAATAACATTGAGCAAAATACCAAAAAATACAATAAGATAAAGCATATTAACAAGCAGGATGGCTAATATTCTTTCCAAATATGTTTATGAAGCAGGATTTATGAAAGGCAATTTGCACATCCAATATGAAAAATTCTCATTGTAAGGCTTAGCTAAAAATCAAGAAAAGCAATGACTAGTACATACAGAACATGAATTACAAGGAGTTGCTTACTATCATTTGAAGTTACAATGGACCTCCCTACTTACAACATTTATGGCCACTTCCAGCACCCTGTGGTCACATGACCATGTTTTATGATGTTTTTTGCTGAAAATCAAAATTTACTTGTTTTTTGGCAAAACTGCCCCATAATGAATAATTGGTTCACTTAACGATGCAGCTTCCACTTAGCAAAAGAGCAACGGTGGCACAGTGGTTACCGTGCAGTATTGCAGCCTACTTCTGTTGACTACCAGCTGCCTACAATTTGGTAGTTCACATCTCACCAGGCTCAAGGTTGACTCATCCTTCCATCCTTCCAAGGTGGGTAAAATGAGGACCCAGATTGTTGGGGGCAATGTACTGACTCTGTAAACTGCTTAGAGAGGGCTGTAAAGCACTATGAAGTGGTATATAAGTCTAAGTGCTAGCAACTGCCACAAAGAAAATAATGTACAGGTAGTCCTTGAGATAAGATATGACACTTATTGGCTATTCTAAAGTACCACAGTTCCCCCCAAGCTACATATGACCCTGTTTCAATGGCCAATGCCTTCTGGAAGTCGTGCTATTTTCAGTACATTGACAATTCCTTGCAGAAATGGTGGTTGGTTTTAGAGCTTTCTGTTCCAATCAGCTGGCCATTGGGTGGATTGCTCCTGGCTCTTGCTAGGCTTTGGGAAAGCCAACCTCCTACATGCAAAGGGAGCATGCATGCTTAATGTCCTCCCTCCTCCAGAAACTCACATTTCTTCCAAAAGGAAAAAAAAAAAAAAGCTGGGGAGGGGGGATAGACAACAGACTTGATCTTTCTCGCCCTGTTCCATTAGGTGCTGAAACTAAACTTTCCACCTCTGCCCTCCAATCTCTATCCCTTTTAAAAACCTCAATTGTTAAATTTACTGTATGCCTGGAAAGAGAGTGACAAAATCTGTAAATTAGTTACCACGAGTGACTGCCAGGCTGAAGAGTAGAGGAAAGGAAGGAGGGAAGGAAGGGAGGGAGGGAGGGGGGAAAGAAAGAAAGAAAGAAAGAAAGAAAGAAAGAAAGAAAGAAAGAAAGAAAGAAAGAAAGAAAGAAAGAAAGAAAGAAAGAAAAGAAAAAAAGAAAAAAAGAAAAAAAGAAAAAAAGAAAAAAAGAAAAAAAGAAAAAAAGAAAAAAAGAAAAAAAGAAAAAAAGAAAAAAAGAAAGAAAGAAAGAAAGAAAGAAAGAAAGAAAGAAAGAAAGAAAGAAAGAAAGAAAGAAAGAAAGAAAGAAAGAAAAATCTTCTTCAGTTTGCATTGAGGAGCTGAAGAAAAAAATCAGCTCAAAAAGTTCAGCCAGCTAGAACACAACACATGCAGCAAATGGACAGAGGCTAGGTCCTTCCAAAGCTTTTTGTTGTTTGTCCGACTGCCTTTAAGGCCGAGCTAGGGCCCCTCTAAAGGCAGTGGGGAAGAGTGAGACTGTCTCTCTTAACGGTTCTCACCATTTGCAACCATAGTGGGCAGGCTCCATTGTGGTCATAGTTCGAGGATTACCTGCATTATCATTAAATGGAACAAAGGAATTTGACAGTCTGCTGTCTATTCTATTTTCCACTTCAGAATACATGAATTTCAATATTAAATTTCTAGAATGATTTGAAATTTTATAGCAAAATATTAATACCATTATTAGAGTTAATGATACGTTAATGACTTGCTCAGTACTTTTATAACAAGAGGTACTAAACAAGGTTCCCACTGTCCCCACCATGATTTGCTATATAGTTAAAAACTTAATAAAGGGGAAAAAAGTTTGGACAGAAATGAATGGTAATTATGATGTACCGTCAATGTTGATTCTGAGTGACAGATTTTCTCCAGGATGACCCTAGTTTTTGTCTTCCAACAGTGTAGCCATCTTTGCTATATTTGAGTACAACTTTTTGTTGCTGGTCTTCCTTCCCCCACCAAACCTTATAAAAGTCTATCAGGGATCCAATAATCCTTGATAGATAACCAGGTAACCAATAATGTATATTGTTTCTTGGTCTTTTCTCAAGCCAGTTTGAACATCTGCCATCTGCCATTCTGATGGATGTTCCTAAGCATTATTTTGCTAGCATGCAAAATTAGATATGGTACTACAGCTTGCATACTCTGTTGTGTTTCCTTTCTTAGGTATTAGAATGTATACTGACCTATTTTAATCTGCTGGTCACTGTGTCATTCTACAAATCTGCTGGCATAGTATGGTTAGAACTATTACAAATTCTTTTTCTGCTGCTTACCATAATCCTGTAGCTATTCCCATCAATTTCTGTAAGCTTCCAGAGATTCTTCTGGGTAACAAATATGTTCTACGGAATATGAACACCCAAGAATATGTCAATTTTTATAGCCACCCATTTCTAACACATGGTTCTGAGTGGTTTACAACAACAAATAATATGAAACAAAGTAATATAAAATCATATATGCAAATTCCATATAACACAACTGCAGCCGAGGTATTAAAAAAACAACATAACTACTGCTCTAAAACACAGAGAGATTCCCAAACCTAATGGCAAAACCACCTCTTTATGGCTTTATGAAAACAGGTTTTGGGTCAATGTGAACCCTGGTGGGGAAGGAGTTGTTTCAAAAGGCTCTCTTTCTGGGCCCCACCGGATGGTGTTTGTTAGGAATAACATAGGTTACCTAACGTAGTTTGGGTAAAATAATATATATAAACTATGATAGTGAGTTTATGTGTGTGTCACTTTAACTCCAAAGCATGTAATTTTGGGTGTGGTTGTAAATCGCCATAAGAGGGGGCAAGAGAACCTGCCTGCCTGACTGCCGTGCAGGTTCTGCTAGGGTGTATATCCCTAACAGTGGTCCCTAATACACGGGACCTCTTCTGCAGGCCTAATGGAAGATGGAAGTATCAAACTAGTGAGTGGGCATGGCTTGATGGGTGTGGCAGGGGAAGGATACTGTAAAATCTCCATTCCCATCCCACTTCAGGGGAAGGATACTCCAAAATCTTCATTCCCACCCCACTCCAGGGGAAGAATACTGTAAAATCCCCATTCCCTCCCCAACCCACTAACCTGCTTTCCAGCTCTGTTCTCCTGTGCAAGACAACAAAAGAAGACCCAGCCGATCAGCTGGGAGTCGGGAGGCAGAGAATAGATGGGGGTGGGGCCAATCAGAGGTGGTATTTGCCGGTTCTCCGAACTACTCAAATGTTCCACTACCGGTTCTCCAGAACTGGTCAGAATCTGCTGAATACCACCTCTGTTTACAGTGCTCAGTGTACAATGCCAGACATTGAAAGAGTGGCAATTTCACAAAACAACTATTGAAGTAGTGATTGTGCAGCACATTAAGACCAAACTCTGTCTCCTTATACAATGATTAAAATAAATATTTTTTTTTTAAAGAATCAGAAATATGTGTAATTTCATTAGTTAATTGATATAAAGTGGATTATGAATATGTACAAATTTATGGGCAGAAATATAAAGAAAAGGAAAGCTACAATTCATAGCACATATTGTTATGGATAGGTAGAGAAATGCATGTCATAGCTGTTAGTATCTGCATTTCTTTATAAAAATAGATATCATAACTCATATATTCAATCATTTTCTTGTTCTTGTTCTTAGTGGAAAAGACACTAAAAATAATTGTGAGCATGTTTTTCATTAATGCCACTTCTATAATTGCATGTATTTTGGATAAAATACATATTTTGATTTGTAACATATATAAAGTTTTTTCCTCGTTGAATTTACTTATATTCTGCTTTTCTTTACTATTCAAAGTGATATACATAGCAATTCCTTTTCCATTTTTTCCAAAAATATCACCCTTTGAGGCAGAGATAATAAATTATATAGATTTGAATCTGGATCTCCCAAGTCCTAGTTCAGCACTCTAATTCATGCACATCACTGGCCAGATTCAATAAACCCTGAAATGCAGCTGTACATTTTCATAACTGCTTGAAAAGAGGGGTGACAAAGATACATAACCACAGAATGCTTTCTGATGCTCCATTTGCTGGAGATTGATGGCTATACAATATATTGAAAATCAGACCTCACTATGCCTCTGAACACCAATCGGTATAATGGTGCTGCTGGGGCACTGCTTTATAATAATAATAGTAAATGTATTGAATTTATATTCTGTTCAATCCCCAGTGGCTCTGGGCACTTTTTTTAAATGGAAAAGTAAGCTACAAAAAAACCCCTATAAAGTCAGAATGTAGGCACTAGGTCTGATCTAGGGTATTCTTTACATTCTTAAGTAAATTCCAATATGCTTATAAAGAATACAAGGAAAAGATTGGGAATTTTGTTTCTACAAAGCAGCTTCAAGGATGGAAATCAGAGGATGAGGCTGTCCTGCTGAGCTTTCCGCCTTTCTCAACCAGACACCTTTTACTACATATCCCAATTACACCGCCCTGGTCCGGGGAAGTCAGAGTTGTAGTCTCTCTCTCTCTCTCTCTCTCTCTCTCTCACACACACACACAGAGTACTAGTTGGAAAAGGTTGTGCTAGCGCAGTGGCTTCGAGCCAGCTATTGGCACTAAGCAGAACAGCGGCTCCCTCCTTATCTCATCTCTTCCCTTGCCCGGAGGAGGGGGAAAAAGAATGTGAAAAGAAGGCAGCCGCTTCGGTTCACTCCGCCGGACGGAAATGGGAGCTCAAATTACGGTCCAGAGAGAATGGACTGCCGAAGGGAAGGCTTGTTCTTCAGAAGAGCTTGCAGGCGGACGCCAATGATGAATAGCCTCCATTTGCTCACCCGCTGTCTCCGGGCACTGCAGAGGATGAGCCGCACGACTTGGGGCCGCGCTTTGGGGCAGTAAAAGTACTCTCTCCCTTTACCTCCATTTTCTTTGTGGGTACAACCTTAATTGGCCGGAGAGAAAGCTAGCTAGAGAGAGACAGCGGGCCAACACGTGGCGTTCAAGACAGCCACAAGGAACTACCGTCCCTGCGGCCCGCTCTCTTGCTCTCCGGGCCAGGAGGATTAGGTTTACGGCGCGCGGAAGGAGGTGGACAGTGTGGCGTCAAGGGCATAAAGCGGGCCCTCTCATCGGCAGGATGCATGTTGAATAAACTGCGTTGGGTGGAGTTATCACTCGTATTTAAATGTGCAGTTATTATACTGTTGTGTGCCTCGCTCGCTTAGAAGTTCTACACAAGTCTCGCCTCAACCCACCCCCGTCCTGAAAGTCCCCCCCCTTTTTTTCCTGGACGTCACTCCATTTAGCCCCGCCCGTCAACTGCCGGGCGGGGCTTAACCCAACGCCAGGGGAAAAAGAGGTGTTGCCAACGAAGGCAAGGGGGCGTGTCCTGATCGCCGCGTTGAGGGCGCCAGTTGGGAGGCAGTCGCGGCCGGTGGTGGGAGAAGAAGGTGGGAGGGTGCGCGCGCGGACGTCTGGTTGGCCGCTCGGCCAACCGTCCGTAAGGCGAGCTCGGCGGCGGCGGCGGCGGCACAGGGCGGCGCGCGCGCGGAGGGGCGCCCATGGTGTGGCCTCATGTCTAAGACGCTGCGGAGGAAGCGCCACTGGCTCAGCAAAGTGCAGGAGTGCTCCGTGTCCTGGGGGAGCGGCTCCGGCCCAGACCCCGATCTCCTGCGAGGCGGCGCCGAACGGGGAGAATTCCCTTACCTCGGGGGCCGCCTGCTGACGGTGGCCGACTCCGGCGGCGGACCTGGTTCCGTGTTGCTTTCAGGGAAGCCCCCTGCCCTCGGGGATGTATTGCTGGAGGTAAACGGGACCCCGGTGAGCGGCCTCACTCACCGCGACACCCTAGCCGTCATCCGCCACTTCAGGGAACCGGTGCGCCTCAAGACCGTGCGGCCAGGTCAGTGCGTCCGAGCGAATGGTTGTCAAAAGGGGGGAGGTCGATTCTTTCTCACCCCTTTTCCTTCTCCGCGAAAGGGGTGGGAGACAGTCCCGAAGTCACCGCCCCCGGCTCCACCCAGCGCACCTGCTTCTCTTTTAACACCCCCCCAAATTGTGGGTCTTTCCCGGTCTTTATATTCGTGCTTTCCAGTCCTCCTTTTCTCCCCTTCTTAATCGCGACTGTACTTCTCTCTTCTCTGCTCAAAGCACTCCTCCTATCCACCCTTAGCACCACCCAGAATCGTTTTCCCCCACCCTCCAATCTGATCCCTGTAACGTTTTCTCTTTCCCATCCCTTCTCTTTCTACTGCTTCTCTTACCTCCCTAACTGATGGACGTCGCTTTTGTAAATTCTGTATTTCTCGGAAGATTAAGCTGTCCTATCTTTCTGCCGTATCTTTTATCCTTTAGGGTATTCATCAACTCTACCTGTGCCACCTTTCTTTCTCACTTCCAACAACACTTCTGTGCCCAATGTTTCTTGGGTGTCTTGTCCCATTTGTATTCCGTGTCCTTTTTACAGCTCTCTCCCACCTATTGTTTTCTATTAAGGCAAATATGACCCACTGTCACCCCTCCTGGTACATCTGCTAAATCCCTTCCCTGAACAGACCTGGCCCTTCCTGTTTACTTCAGTATCCATCTTCCGCTCCAGTGCTGGTATCATTACTGAAGTGTTTCACTTATAAGACCTGCTTTAACACAAGAGTGGTGGTTAGGCTTTGTGGTAGCAAAGGACTTCAATAGCATTTTATGTGGTTTGTTCCATTAATGCCTTATGCAGTATTAGGTGTGATTATCATCCTAGCCTAGTGGCTTCTTTTACCCTTTTAATGAATTAATTTTTCTGTGTAGAATATTGGCTTTTGGTTTTATAGTTAGTCAGAAATATTTGACCATGAAAGCTTTCTGCTGTAAACAAATAGTTAATATTTGAGATGTCTTTTCTGACAATTCCACTAGAGTTTATAAGAAAAAAACAATTACTTTTGCATGGTAACGTATCTCTTTTTAGTTTCTTTTCCGTGTATACTCAGTTCTAGGGAGAAGGGGGAGGGGAACAGTTGTAACCATAATTCATGCTTGAGCAAACAGGTTTTAGCATGCTGCATCTGTGGTGTAGACCCTGCAGCCCTTTTCAGTAAAATAGATTAATATTACATGGTTCAAAGCTTACTTCTGATTTCTTGTATTGTTGATCTGATTTTTTTTAATCTGTGAGGTAATAACTTGTGATTAACCTTCTGTTTTAACCTTCCCTGTTTTCATAATCTGATGAATTCTTAGCAAATCTAGTTGTTCGTGTAGGTTATAAAAATGAAGTTTTGAGAATACCAGCATTTATTAAAACATAATGTTATCCTTGGAGACACTTAGCAATTGAATATTATTAATAACTGTCTTTTAGGTTACTTTTACTTGTTATTGGAATTCATTATTTCTTTGAATAAAATGTGCATATCTGTAGAACAGTAATACAAATTACTAGAGAAAAACTCAGTGATTCTTCATTTCATGGTCAATTGAAGAATAAATTAACATATTGTTAATGGATGTATTTGTTTTAAATATATAAACATTTTTAGAATAAAAATGATCTATTGACCTGAAACAAATACTAAACAGTATTTTGACCCAGCAGCTTTTACATGGATATTATTCTGTGTAATAAAATTATTTTGCATTATATGATAACATCTAATTTTTTGCCTGTATTTTCTACATTTTCTGTATAGGTTGCAAATCGTTTTATATTGATATGGTTCTGGATAATTAACAAAAACTAAGAATATCTAAAATAAAAACCTGTGTTGAATACATAAAGTATGGTTAATTGTGTCTATAGGGCAGCAAACTAAATTCTCTGTTTAATTTTAATGTTTTATAATGAATGTAAACTGCTCAGCTTCTGCTTCTATTTCTTCTGAGATGGAAACAAAAATTAGACTTTTACTTATGATTTACTAATAGCTTGTAAAATTAAGCATTTTGCTTTTCTTGTATTTATAAATCTTCAGATTGACATGAGATTATTATTTTGGGGGTTACAGTAGTGTATGCACAATTACAGTTACTTATAATGAAATTGAGAGCAAAGTTTTAAGGCAGAATAATTTATGAAACTAATAATTTTCTCTTTCTTCCATCCAGGATGACATGGTTACACTGCAAAAAAAGACTATATGTTGTATACATTTAATAGTATAGTGTTCTTGTTTTATAAAGTAGCATAGTACAGTCACCATGACCAGCAGCTTTTGATTGCCTTGTCCTTGTTGATTCATTAAAACTGCAACATCACATTTGTGGAAATGAAATCCAGAATTTAATTATGTGTGGTGTGAATAAATACTTTATTGACTGTTCAGCTTCAGTTGAATAGTATAATCAGTCTTTGGTTCTGCTATTCTTAGGAAGGGAGAAGATTTTCTCTGATCACTTTTTCCATACCTTATGTAACTATCTACACTTCCATAATGTTCCAATTTATTTTTCCCTTTTTTCATAGAATAATTGCTTTAACTCCCTGGTTGCTTAAGTTGTCAGTTTTTGCATCTTTTTTATATATAATGTAGTTTTTTTGGAACTACAGTACCAATAACAAGTGTTTATATGGTGACACATGATACATTTGCATAATAACATTATATTGGCTATTTTATATTTAATCCAGTTCTTAATGGGTTCTGTAATATAAAGATGTTCCCCCCAACTGTTATATTGCTTCTGTGAGTTATTTACTGCAGCTCTAAAATGCCTTTCTACTAGCTCCTTAAATGTCAGATTTTTTTAGCATTTAGCATTTACCTTTGCATACTAAGAGTTGCTTAGTTATTTTAATATCCCTTCATTCCTGTGTGGAACTTTTAGCAATTCTTTTTGGCTTTACCAGTATTAAGAAGAATAGATATGGTGAATGATGTAGGTATTTTGTTCTCTGTCAGCCCTTTGAGGTAGTCAGGTCAAGAAACATACTGGTTGGATTCTAGGAATACTTCTGTATAGTATTGTAGAGCAGGGGTGTCAAACTCAATTTCACTGAGGGCTGCATCTGGATTGTGTTTGACCTTGGGGGGGCTGGGAGGGGCATGGCCAGTGTGAGCATGGCCAGCTCGACATCACTCAGGTCTGGGGCACCTGTGGTGGCCCTGAGCACTCTGCCGACAAAAGTGGGCTTCCAAGGGCAACCCGTGGCCCACACGAGCTCCATTTTTGGCTGCGATGTCCTCCTGCAACCCTTGCCAGCGAAAACGGAACTTGGCCTACCCTCCCTAGCTCCATTTTTGCTGGCAGAGGCACTGTGGGCTGGTCCTTTCCTCTTTCCAGGGCGGCCCTGCGGGCCATATCTAAGCACCCTGTGGGCCAAATCTGGCCCCCGAGCCTTGAGTTTGACACCCCTGTTGTAGAGAATATTAACAGACTCTTAAAAGCTTCTCCAAACCATTAACTGTTCTCTTTTAATCACAGTAAGGGCAAGCAAGACAAGGCTGTTCTGAGTCCTTTTCTTATACTTTTTATTTTCCCAATGCTGAGCAATCATTTCATTTCAAGGCCAGAACTAAATTCCTCTACTTAAGAGGGTGAGCAGCATACTTGCCTGCCATCAAAAACCATCCAGCCTAAGATCCCAAAAAGAAACATATTCATTCATATTCAACATATTCATATTCATCCATGAGAGACGCAAGAGAGCATTCACCACCTCCTTGGCTAATCATTTTGACAAGGGCTTTACCAGTCCCCCTCTGTCCTTGATGATAGGGAAAGCAAGCTTTGTGGTGGAAAAGGAGGGGCAAATGGTGGCAGCATGGCCTCTGATCCCTACATTGAAGAAGGTTGCCAACCCCTGCTTTATATGTTCTGAATGAGATTTTAATGTTATGTTGCTAGAGGTTTATTTTGTTGTGGGAACAGAGAAGCGTGTATACTTCAGTTGTAGTTTCTTGCAAAGGATTAAAACTGGAGAAGGAAAGTATAAAGTAATTACAATAGAAGAGAATATATGTGGCTTATGGTTAAAATATAAAGCAACTGAGTTGTATTTTTATGATAAGTATGATTGCCTAAATGATCACCATGGTATTGCCCAATTTGTACAATAATCAGGGGAATCAGATAACAAGGAGAAGTAGAGTTGGGAGTTGAAATATACCAATGGAAGCTTTAGGTGATATCCCCTGGTGAATTAATGTTGATATTTTAATAGCATAGAGACATAATAAATTCCTTGGGGGTGTCATAGAACAATGGCCAAGGTCTTAAACACAGTATGAGCCCACCATCATAAGAAGGATTAAACTATTGGCAAAACTAACAATCAGTTGTGTTAGGCAATGGAGGAGAATACCATAGTTGAAGGTACAGTTCAGAGATTTTTGTTAATGAAGATTATAAAACACTAGTGATTCACTATAAGCTTCTCGTGTTCACCACCAGTCAGCTGGCTAAACTACAGGCCCTTTTCTGCATTCACTGCCATTCAGGTAAAATATGAAAATAGATTTGAATTGGATAGACTCTTTATTTTTTGAGAATTTGTTCATTGATGTGTGGTTGCAGAAAAGTTGAGAAATGCTGGTATAGATAACCTTCATTAAATTGAAAAGATCTAGTAATTGTATTCTCCCATTTTGTTTCTAGTATGGGCTTGATGATCAAATCCATCCCACTTCTGTATCCCATTCAAAAGCCTAATTGAAATAGATAAGTATTTTCCATATGTATCTGAGATTGTCAGAACATAAATTTTGTTTCCTAGCTAGACATTTATATATATATATATATGTTTTCTTAAGTTTTCATGGGTACTTACATGTATGGTGTTCGGCTTGGTTCGGTATTTTCCCATGTCATTGTAGTTCTTTTAAAGTTGTAGCAATGTTTCAGCAGAATCTCATCTGCCATCATCAGGCTTCTGTCTGTATACACAGACGGACACAATACAGAAGCCTGATGATGGCAGATGAGATTCTGCTGAAACGTTGCTACAACTTTAAAAGAACTACAATGACGAACACCATATATATATATATATATATATATATATATATATATATATATATATATATATATATATATATTTTAATAGCTATCTATTTGTGGTCAAACAAGAACTTTTAAGGATAGTCTTATAGTCTCCCTTAAGCTTGAGAAGCCATACCTGTTTCTCAGAGCGGCATTAATATGGCTAGTCCTCTGTTGTCTAGTTTAGTTAGACAGGAAAGGCAAGGATCGTGTAAGTAAGGAATTGTTCTCACCTCTGTCCACTTTTCAAAATCTACAAGTTGAACAAATTTCCAAATACCAGAGAATTCATTACCAAAGTTACATAATCATACCTATCTCAGTACTGGAATGCAGACTGAGACTAAATTATATATCTTAATTAATGAGAAATTATGCAAACTGCTTAACCAGACTGCTTAGTTTCCCTGTGTCTGGCGTCCAAGTATAAGAGGCATCATGCAATATGGGGCAATAAAAAGAAGCCTATTCTAGACTGCTATGATATCCTCCATGGCTTTTACATACCTGAAATGGCAATTAATGGCCTTAATTTCTGTTTAGTCTAATCAGGCATGATATTCTTCCGATTAAAATCGGAATTCCGATTTTTTGGGGAATCGCCCCTCCTTTCCCCCCACCCCTTCTTCTCCTCCTTCCCCTCCCTCGGAGGCCCGAGTCAGGAGTTGCTGGCGCGGCTCATGTGCTCCAGTCCGCGTTGCCTCAGGAAGGAAAGGCAAAAGGAAGAGCCGCAGCGGCGCTTGCAACGGCAGCAGCGGCTCCTGGTTTTGCCTTTCCTTCCCGAGGCAACGCGGACTGGAGCCGCGTGGAGCTGCGCCGGCGGTAGCAACTCCTGACAGCCCCAGCCGGATACCTGAGTGGAGCCCGGGCGGTGCGAGTGGAGGCCGCTGAACGGCAGGAAAAGGGAGCTGGGCCAGCCACAGACCAGCCTCCGTGCAACACGCCGCCGCCTGGCCCTGGCGAGGGAAGGCAGCGGGCGCTCCCCGGGCGCGCAGCGGGGGATCTCTTTTGGCCGGCCCCGATTTTTTTTTCAGAGCGGAATATCATGCCTGTCTAATATATCTCACAATTTCTTTAATTTGTATGGAGATATTCTCACATCTTTTCTGTTTCATCATTTTGTTTCCCATTAATGCATATTGTGCTGTGCAAGAGAGAAGTCATTTTATTGCCTCAGATAAAAGCTAGACTCTGAAATACAGGTGAAACTTGAAAAATTAGAATATCATGCAAAAGTTCATTTATTTCAGTAATGCAACTTAAAAGGTGAACCTAATATATGAGATAGACTCATTACATGCAAAGCAAGATAGTTCAAGCCATGATGTGTCATAATTGAGATGATTATGATTTACAGCTCATGAAAACCCCAAATCCACAATCTCAGAAAATTAGAATATTGTGAAAAGGTTCAATATTCTAGGCTTAAAGTGTCCCACTCTAATCAGCTAATTAAGCCATAACACCTGCAAAGGGTTCCTGAGCCTTTAAATGATCTTTCAGTCTGGTTCAGTAGGAATCACAATCATGGGAAAGACTGCTGACCTGACAGTTGTGCAGAAAACCATCATTGACACCCTCCATAAGGAGGGAAAGCCTTAAAAGGTAATTGCAAAAGAAGTTGGATGTTCCCAAAGTTCTGTATCAAAGCTCATTAATAGAAAGTTATGTGGAAGGGAAAAGTGTGGAAGAAAAAGGTGCACAACCAGCAGGGATAACTGCAGCCTGGAGAGGATTGTCAGGAAAAGGCCATTCAAAAGTGTTGGGGACTTTCACAATGAGTGGACAGGCTGGAGTCAAGAGCCACCTCATCAAGAGCCACCACACACAGACGGATCCTGGACATGGGCTTCAAATGTCACATTCCTCTTGTCAAGCCGCTCCTGAACAACAAATGTCAGAAGCGTCTTACCTGGGCTAAAGAAAAACAACTGGTCTGTTGCTCAGTGGTCTAAAGTCCTCTTTTCTGATGAGAGCAACTTTTGCATCTCATTTGGAAACAAAGGACCCAGAGTCTGGAGGAAGAATGGAGAGGCACACACTGCAAGATGCTTGAAGTTGAGTGTGAAGTTTCCACAGTCTGTGTTGATTTGGGGAGCCATGTCATCTGCTGGTGTTGGTCCACTGTGCTTCATTAAGTCCAGGGTCAACACAGCCATCTACCAGGAGATTTTGGAGTACTTCATGCTTCCTCTGCAGAGGAGCTTTATGGGGATGCTGACTTCATTTTCCAGCAGGACTTGGCATCTGCCCACACTGCCAAAAGCACCAAAACCTGGTTCAATGATTGTGGGATTACTGTGCTTGATTGGCCAGCAAACTCGTCTGACCTGAACCCCAATAGAGAATCTATGGGGCATTGCCAAGAGAAAGATGAGAGACATGAGACCAAACAATGCAGAAGAGCTGAAGGCCGCTATTGAAGCATCCTGGTCTTCCATAACACCTCAGCAGTGCCACAGGCTGATAGCTTCTATGCCACACCGCATTGAGGCAGTAATTGCTGCAAAAGGGGCCCAAACCAAGTACTGAGTACATATGCATGCTTATACTTTTCAGAGATCCGATATTGTTCTATGTACAATCTTTGTTTTATTGATTGCATGTAATATTCTAATTTTCTGAGATTTGGGGTTTTCATGAACTGTAAGCCATAATCATCACAATTACGACACATCACAGCTTGAACTATCTTGCTTTGCATGTAATGAGTCTATCTCATATATTAGGTTCACCTTTTAAGTTGCATTACTGAAATAAATGAACTTTTGCACGATATTCTAATTTTTTGCGTTTTACCTGTATATAGTTAGAAAACCTGAAATTTCACATTTTAGTTTTTAAGAACATTTAGTGGACTAACTGAACTGTTTATTTTTTTTTATCTTTTAATAATGCTTAGATAGAACTCAATTTCTTGTGAAGACTAGTTCATTTAGATACTTTGAAAATGTCAGTGTAAGCCTGAGGATCTTTCCTACATTTTCTGCAGTGAAGACAAATGCAACTAACTGATCCCAGTTCTTTGTATTTTTTATTCTGTTTATAACCACATTAACATTTTCTTACCTAGGAGTCTATCCATTCTCAACTTGCTTGTTTTACTGCTTTTGATAAAAAGCATAAATCGAATATACTGCTAATAACAATTGTGAATAATTTTTGTTTGCTTGCATTTCTTTTGTTTAAGTCAGTAATATCCGTTGCAAAAGGTGAAAAAGTGTCAGTGGTCAGATGCCACTTTTTTCACTGCTGTTATAACTTTGAGGGGCCACTAAACAAAAGTCAAGAACTACCTATATTCTCCATTATGGTGAAGATGGCATCCAGGATTGGGTTGTCAGTTGCTGCTAGCTGATTGGACTGAGTCTGTCGGATCTGTGAGGACACTCCCGTTACTAAGGATGCTCCAGAAATTGGGCGTTGGTTCTTACCTGATACGCCCCTTCTCGGCGAGCCGCGAGGAGCATCCAGAGACTGGGATGTGCTTCTGAGTCCTCTTCTTGCAGGCTGAGCTTTAGATGAGGAAACGCTCCGCCCCCTCACGTGGTATTGCGCAGCGTCTCCCCAGTTTTTTGCGATAACGAGAAGAGAGGTTATTAATTCTTTCTAATCTACTATTGGCTCCTTGGCTGAAGCAAGAGTCCCCACCAGACGGAGAAATTAGGGTGGGGCTGGATGCTCCTCGCGCTCGCCGAGAAGGGGCGTATCAGGTAAGAACCAACGCCCATTCTCCCTCGAGCCGCTCGGAGCATCCAGAGACTGGGACATACCAAAGCTGGGCTGTCCTACGGGTGGGACTCCGTCTGGCCCGAAGGCCCCTCCGGATCACTGATGACCCTCTGTAAGACCCGCCGGCCAAAAGAGGCCTCCGCTGAGCGTACGTATCTATTTTATAATGTCTGATAAACGGGAACGGAGAGGTCCAGGTGGCTGCCCGACAAATGTCAGCGATGGGGGCTTGCGTGGCCCAGGCCGCCGAGGTGGCTGCACTTCTGGTGGAGTGGGCGGTTATTCCACCCGGAGCGGGCAGGGAATGGGAAAGGTAGCACCTCGCAATGGTGGCCCTGATCCAGCGACTGATGGTGGAAGGAGAAACCTTAAGCCCCAGTGACCTGGGTTGAAAGGATAGGAAGAGGGATTCCGACCTTCTCATGGATTGAGTGCGCTTAATATATATACGCAAGGCCCTTCTAACATCTAGGGAGTGCCAGAGGACCCCCTGCCCCTGGAGGGCCTAGGGCAAAAATTTGGTAGAACCAGTTCCTGTGACCTATGGAAGGGAGAGTTGACTTTGGGAGGAAGGTGGGGTCGGGACGAAGGACCACTCGGTCTGCATGGAACACGCATAGATCGCTCCTGACTGACAGAGCTGCTAATTCGAAACTCGACGAGCAGAAGTAATAGCTACTAGAAAAACTACCTTAAAGGTGAGAAACTGAAGGGATGAATCCCTCAAAGACTCGAACGGGAACGAGTAAGAGAAACGAGGACCTTGTTGAGGTCCCATGTGGGGAACCTGTGAACAGTGGGAGGGCACAGGTTGGTGGCGCCCCAAGGAAAGATCTAATTCGGGGTGATGAGAAAGGGAACCGTAGTTATCACAGGAGACCACTGTTGAGAGGGCAGAAAATTGTAGTCTCAGGGTGTTAGGTGCGAGCCCTTGCGAAGGCCTTCCTGAAGAATTCTAGGATCTGAGCCACAGAGGGAGAGAGGGATCAATCTGAGACCCGCTACACCACTTGCAGAACCCCTTCCAAGTGGCATCATAAATTCGTGTAGTGGAAGGTCGCCTGGCGGCCAAAATAGTGTCGATGACTTGACTGAGGGCTTCTCACTAGTCAGGCGGATCCGCTCAACCTCCAGACGGCTAACTGGAGCCATTGAGGCTCCGGATGCAGAAGGGCCCCTGAGAGGGAGACCCAGTCCAGGGGGATCCTCCATGGGGGCGTTACGATAAAAAGCGGAGGTCCGCAAACCACGGTCGCCTGGGCCAATAGGGAGCCACCAGGAGAAGGTCTGCCCTCTCCTGAATGAATTTCTGAATTACTCTGGGAACTAACGGAGCGGAGGGAGGCATATAGGAGCCCTGGGGGCCATGGGCAACGCATGGCGTTGTGATTCTCCGACCGGTGAGACGGATACCGGAGAAGAACCGTGGAAGCTGAGAGTTGGACGGGGAGGCGAAAGGGGTCCACCACCGGAAGGCCGAATATTCTGGACGCTTCCTCGAATAGGGATGGATGGAGACGCCATTCTGCCTGGTCCACCGTGGCCCTGCTCAGCCAGTCCGCCTGAGTATTGTCTACTCCGGAGATGTGTTCGGCTTTTAGAGATAGGAGGTTGGATTCTGCCCAGCGGCTAAGGCGCTCGGCTTCCTCATTAGCTGGATGGACTGGGTGCCCCCTTGCCTGTTGATATGGGCCTTGGCCGTGACGTTGTCCGTGAGAACGAGAACGTGATGTTTGCGGATCTGAGGAAAAACTGCACAGGGCCAGATGGACAGCGTGAAGCTCTAGCCAATTGATGCTGCACCTCTGCTCGGTCGGCGACCATTTGCCCTGTGCCGAGAGCGAAGTCGAGATGAGCGCCCCAACCGGACAGGCTTGCGTCCGTAGTGACGGAGAGTCATTGAGGTTCCGCGAAGAGGTGGCCTCTGTTGATGGTGGGATTGGTCCACCAGAGAAGAAACGTGAGGACCCTTGGAGGGACCCTGATTCTGGCCTTCGAGTTGCTTCTTCCGGATCGTTGGAACGGGAGCAGGAACCACTGGAGGGATCTACTGTGTAGACGGGCCCAGGGAATAATAGAGATGGGTGACACCATTTTGCCCAACAATTCAGAGAGGTCCAGCAAGGCCACCCTCCTTGAACGCCTGCTCTGTTTGACCAGGGCTTGAATGCTAAGGAACCTCTCCGGAGAGAGGAAAACTCTTTGAGAAACAGAATAAATTATGGCACCCAAGAGGTTGAATCGGGTGGAAGGGGTAAGTTGGCTCTTTGCCAATTGACTAGAAAACCGTGTGCCCGTAAGGCGGAGAGGGTGACCCTGGTATCCCTGACTGCCTGGGATTTGGACGGGATAGAATAAGGATAACGTCCAAGTAGCAGTGGAGGCGGACGGGAACGCTCCTGAGATGAGCCGCCAGGGCCGCCGGACCTTGGTGAAGGTCCGGGAGCCGAGGCCAGTCCAAAGGGTAGGGCCACGTATTGATAGTGAAGGCTATTATGACAGAACCTGGGGAATTTGTAATGGGAGGGCCTGATTGGAATATGGAGGAATGACTCCGAAAGATCTATGGAAGATAGCCAGTCTCCCCGCCTGGTGCCTAACAGAATTGATTGCAAGGAGTGCATATTGAACCTACGCTGGATAAGGTGACGGTTGAGCCGTTTCAAGTCCAGGATGACTCTCCAACCCCCAGAGTGTTTGGGCACCCCAAAGAGATGGGAGTAAAAGCCCTTTTCTCTCTGATTCGGAGGGACAGGTTGAATGGCCTGGATGTCAAGAAGATGATGGATGGCTGCATCCATTGGTGCACGCTTGGAGGGATCCCTTGAGGAGGAGGGATGGGATGAAATAATCAGGGGGGCGGACCTGAACTCCAGGGCGAGACCAAACCTGATTGTGTCCCTAACCCATGCATCGGATGTGGATATGTCCCATTGGGCAGCGAAGTGGCTGAGGCGGCCGCCAATGGGGAGGGAGGAAGAGGCTCCACCTTCTGCGGTAGGGCCTTCCTCCCGATCCCGAAAAGGTCTCTTGTAGCTGCCACCGCGTCTGGTCCTGTCGCCCGGGACCGTGCGGTTCTGGGATCGGAAGGAAGGGGGTCTAGGGTATCTGGGCGGGAAGGGGGTAGATACTTTCTCTTACTGCGGCCCTCGACCAACAGTGGTTCCAAGCTGGGCCAAACAGTTTATCTCCCTTAATGGGAGCAGTGGCCAGCTTGACCTTATTCTTTACGTCCGTCTGCCAGTGATTGAGCCAGCATGCGGCGAGCCGTGACGTGCATGTGATGGCCCTGGAAGAGAATTTTACCGACTGGTAAGTAGCGCCAGCCGAGAACTCGGCTGCAGCCACTAACTTCGCTATGTCCTGGTGTGCTCTGAGATTGGAAGCGGGGACGTGTTCCTTGAGCTGACGTAGCCAGCGGATAGAGGACCTTGTGAAAAGGAAGCGCCATAGCTGATTTAATGGCCCAGGCGTCATATAGGTGGGCCCTGCGCAGCGCCAACTCCGCCCGCATGTCATCAGGTTTCAAGGCCTCTAGGGCCTCACAAGGGTAGAGGAGAAACCAGACCCACAATGGGGTCATCAACTTCCGGAATGTTCAGAAGGCTAGATAGTGCCGATTCGAGATTAAAGAATCTCTTGTCTTGGCTAGAGGGTGTAGGAGGGGTCCCTGTGGAGGTGAGTTGCTTCGCTACCAAATCCACAAAGATGGAAGGGGAAGGGATGACCTCAGCTTCCACCACTGGTTGGGTGAAAATGGAGTCCTCCGGCCCTCTGGGACGGGGGGAAGGTTTGCAGGGAACTGGGGAAGGAGACCAGAGACATACTTGGCCTTAAGGAGGAGGGATTCTTGAACATGTGCGGCTTGAACAGCCCCCCAAAAGTGGGTTGGTCGGGGAAGTGCCCTCGTCCTCCGACATCTCCCCTCCATGATGTCAGCCTCTAAGAGGGTTTCACTGTAGCGGGAGGATCCCATCTGGGAGTCCTCTTCCTCTTCCCTGAATCCCCAAAGTCCCCTTCCTCCTCCACCTGGGCCCCAACCGGAGGAGGGCTGTCCCTCTGAGAGAGTACCTGATCAACCGGGGACCGGTTGTGGAAGGGATCTGATGGATAAAGAGTCGTGCTCGGAGGCTCATGGAGAGAAGCCTGATCTGGTCATGTGTTGTAGTCCCTCTGCAATGCTCTGGCGGATGGCTGATTCCATCCAAGCCCTGATGTGAGGCGGAACCTCGGAGGTAGAGGGTTCGCCCTGGCGCAGACCAGCAGCAGTGGGTGTAAAAGTGGTTGGAGGAGGAAGTATTGACGGCTCCGGGCGGACTCCTGAACGCCTGTCAGACTCTTTTTCCAACGCTTTGTGGCGCCTTGAGGCGCCACGTTGGGAGGCCTTGGAAGGTTCCTTGTCCTGTCTAGAGCCCTTAGGTTCCTTGTCCTGCCTGCGCAAGTAGTGGGACTTTGCCTTAGCCTTCAAGGAAGGACGTTTAGAGGGATTGTCGCCTGCCATGTTAGATAATAAATACTAGCAAGGGCGGTTGGCTCGCCCAGATCAGGCCTGGATGAGGCCGGGTGACGATGAAGCTGGCCCGCTCCCCCTTTTGGAATTTGTTATGTACAGAAATAACAGAAATATATATATACTAAAATTTGTAATTTTTCTTCTCCTTTATTTATTTTTATGTTTTATACCAGGTGAATATACAGGTTCTCCGTATACCTCTATATATCTATGAGAAATATTGATGTACAAAAAGAATTTTTTTTTTTTTGTATTTGTATTTCACATTAGGTGACAATATGCAATACATTAGCTTCAGGAGCTATACAGCCCCTGGTTTTAAAAATATCATATTTTTTTCAATGTCATTGTAACTTTGAACAGTCACTAAACAAGCTGCTACAAATCAAGGATAATATGCATTGTAGCCACAGATTTTTCAATGGGATTAAAACCTCTATCAGGAATTGAACTCTTGGTGATTTTTTTTTTTTTTGTTTTTTTTTTTTTTTTTTGAAATCTATATAAACAGTAACCGTAACAGGAGAACTGTATCTCAGTACAGGCCAATCAGTCAAATAAACGCCTGAGGCCTAGAGTTGAAGAGAGGCCTCTGGCAGCAGGCCTCCAGACAAGAAAAAGAAAACCGGAGGGTGGGCTGCAACTTCGCCCGAAACGGGCTGCGGGAGGCCAACAAGTAATAAAGAGCGGGGCAGGTGGAAGGGATGGGCAGCTGCTTAACCCAAGGCCTGGAGCTCCAATTCACCGCAGCTAAAGTATTTGAAAATGGCGCCCGACCACGATGCGGAGCCAAAATGGCGGCCGCAAGCTGAACTGGCGGGACGCCTTCGGGACGGAAAAGGAGGGCTTGCTGGTCAGCTCAGCTCCTAGGGCCCTAGGGGCGATGACCCTCCCGATCGGGCGTTTAGGGTGGGGGGAATCCAGCAATAAAAGAAATGCGTGCCATAAGGCAACGCGGAGGCAGCGACGCGATCTGATAAGGGTGGGGGGTCGCGCGACGGGCTGCGAGCCCAAGCTTCGCCCAGGGACGGGAAATTTTTTCCCTTAAGTCCAGACCCTTTGCGCAGGAGGAGGGAGGAAAGGCAAACCTTATGAAGACGAAGTTGGAATAGGCAAGAAATATGCAAGAAATGTACTATCAGCCAAGGAGCTCTCTGAAAACACAGCCTGACTCTTCGAGGCTGAGCAAAAGACTGGGGAGACGCTGCGCAATACCACGTGAGGGGGCGGAGCGTTTCCTCATCTAAAGCTCAGCCTGCAAGAAGAGGACTCAGAAGCACATCCCAGTCTCTGGATGCTCCGAGCGGCTCGAGGGAGAATGACTCAGTCAAGCAGCTAGGACAATGTGTTTTTAGCGCTCTACAAATTTGAGATTAATTAAGGTAAAATCAGACAAAATCCAATCCTGAATGCTATCATAGCGACAGCCGGCTATTGGTCTCCCAACTGAGTGGCTGTCAAAAGATCGATCTTTCAGGGTTTCGGCCTGGAGCAATGTGGACGGATCGGCTGAGGGCCGATTCTCTTCAAGTAAGAGTGGCTGACACCGCAGTGTGTCAGAGGAAACCTCCACACCCCAGCTGTCTTGGCTTGGGAGGGCTATTGTGCGGCTTTAAACGGCCGTCTTAAGCCTGTTTGCTCCACAGCAGTGAAATTTTAAAAGGGTGCAAAACAGCTGTCATCGGAGTCTGGAGTTGACAGCTTTAACACTGCCAAATTTTGGTTTAGGTTCTTGTTTAATTCCTTGAGTTGTCGAATCCACAGGTCAGCAGACACCCCCAGGGGAGTTAGGTTACCTGTCAGTTATTTAAAATGGCAAATTCAACAGTAAATGCTGGCTGTGTGAATATGAGAGTAGAGGAAACGGTTCGCTGGCCGTTTAGCTCTCTCAGCCCTACAACCAAATGTTTTAGCCACATTAGAAGACCCCAAGCCAAGAAGGGGCTCGAAAAGGCTCCAAGGCAACAGAGCGAGATAAGCGTCATAGGGACAGAGCACTGAACAGGCTGTGAGCTAAGGGACAGCAAGAAGCAGCCCAAGAAAGTCTGGAAGCTGTTTCAAACAGTACCAGATTGATTCCCACCAAAATGAGGAGTGACCGTTGGAGAAAAGAGCCAGGTCTCTTCAAAATGACAGGAGGCATTTGCTGGTGCTGGCCACAGGGGAAGCTGAAGAGCAGTTTGGATTGCAAGAGCCTGAAGTCTCTTTTAACATCTCTGAGGGAAGAGAATTTTTCTCTGTCAGTCCAGCAACAGGACAGCTAGCAACAACTGTATAAAGAACCAGAGTGCTCCACCCAGGAGTGGGACAAGATCCAGATGTTCAGTACAATATGCAGGTTTTGCTAGTGGAAGCAGTAAAGCAAGGGGTATTTGCAGCTCTAAAGCAGTCTAGGCAATCTCCCTCAGTAGCTTTTTGCTCTTCTTCCAGACAGGGCTTGAGACAAGTCTCTCAACTTCTTGATGACCTTTCCATGTATTCTGAGGCTGATTCTTGTGCTCCCTCTACGTGATCACTCTGCCCATTCTGACATGGGAGATCAGATAGAGAGAGAGACCTCTGTGATATTGAAGGCCTGGATTCTGAGAACCGTCCCTATTTAAATCGCTCCTCTTCAAGGCAAAGAATTCCACAGAGCAAGGCAAGGCTTCTGCACCACATGAGACAGCACATGCATCTTGGGACCCCAATGATCCGCTCTTCTCTGAGAAGAGTCTTCTCGGAGAAGACCATAACTGCAGAGGTCATCCCTTCACCAAAGATGTTTACAATGGTCATCCAGAGGCAGTGGTGTTCTCCTGGGTCAGGTCCAAGCCCTTTTTCCCTTGATGGGAGGTTGTTTAACAGCGAGCTGATCTTTCCAGAGCTCCGGAAGTACCCACAGTAGACGTCCCGGTAGCTGCTCTGCAGTCCAATTCTGAGATTCCTGCTGAGCCCAAAGACTCACAGAAGATAAGAGGGCAGAACATATACTTCAGAGGACTCATCAGTCAGCAGCCTGGGTAGTGAAGGCCTCCACTGAAGGATCCTTTTTCAATAGGGCATCACTCATCTGGCTACGTGAACTGCAGGAGAGAATTCTAACTAATTATGTCAGATCTCATCAGCACATTAATAAGCTTCTAGTAGCTGTTGAGTTCTTGGCTGATGCCACCCTCAGTGCAGCTAGGTTTGCTTCAAAGGTGATAGGATCGTCTGTAGCCTCTCGAAGTCTGTTCTGGCTCGGGCAAAGGTGGGCAGACAGGCATAAGTGGAGATTGACCACTGCCCCCTTCAAGGGGGAGAAAATATTTGGAGAAGCACTGGACAAGGTCTGGTGGACTCCAAAGACAAGGGGAAGATTTTGCCTCCTAGGTCAAGAAAGGGCGACTTCCGCTCGATGCCTTATTTTCGCTGCCCCTCCCTTAGGGCGACTGTAGCTGGTGGAGGGTTTTCTAGTCTCATCCCCAGGCAGAAACAACAGCAGGACAGGATAGGTAGAAACCTCCAGCTCCAGAACAAACGGCCCTTTCGAGGGGGAGGCCTTTATCCCTTCTGACGCCCTAGAGAAATATGCTGTCAACCCTCCCATTGGGGGATGTCTGGCCTTGTTTGCCAGGCATTGGGAGGAAGTAACCACAGACACCTGGTTCCTGGAGATGGTCCAATTGGGCCTTTCTCTAGAGTTCCTCTCCTTACCCCCGAGGTTTTTCTTTCGTTGCCCTATTTCTAAAAACAGAGAGACGAAGGTCCTCATGGAAACAGCTATTCAGCACTGGCTGGAGATCCATGCTATTAAGCTGGTGCCTGAGGACCACCAGGGGATGGGATTTTATTCCATCCTGTTTATCATACCAAAGGCCTTGGAGGGTTGAGGGCAATTGTGGATTTAAAGCATCTAAACCGCTGACCAAGATACAGGCAGTTTAAGATGCATTCTCTCCAGTCTATTCTGGAGGGAATTAGGGAAGGGGACTTCCTCACTTCCATAGATTTAACTGAAGCCTATCATTATGTCCCCATTATACCTGCCCATAGACAATTCCTCAGGTTCTGCTATAATGGCAGACATTTTCAGTACAGGGCCTTGCCCTTTGGTCTTTCATCTGCTCCTAGAACATTCACGAAGCTGTTAACAGCCCTGGCAACTCACCTTAGAGCTATCTCCGTCAGAGTCCAGTGTTATCTGGATGACATCCTGGTCCAGTTCTCTTCACCATCTCAAGCAGCGGAGGACTTGGAGCTCACCATCCAGGTGCTACAGGAGCATGGTTTTTCTGTCAATAATGCCAAGAGCCATTTCACTCCCACCAATAGTTTGCTCCACCTGGGAGCTGTAATACATACCATATCGTGCAAGGTGTTCTTGTCCCTGGAGCATCAGGAGAGTATGAGCAAATTGATTGGGCAAGTGAAATCTAGGAACAGGGTTCCCCTGTCTACGCTTTCTAATATCCTAGGAAAGTTGATCTCATGTATTAATATAGTGCCCTGGGCTAGGTTGCATGCCAGGGCACTCCAGTGGTTTCTTCTTCCTTATCAAAGCACAGGCAGGTGTTGTTCCCATTCCCAAGTCAGGTTAAAACCAGAAGTCATCAAGTCCCTTTGGTGGTGGTTATCTGGGGCTCCTTAGGAAACCTATTCAAGGACCCTAACCGGCTGGTGCTGACCATGGATGCTGGGGAGCTCATCTCCAATCCAGGATGGTCCAGGGACAGTGGTCCCAGGCAGATTTGGATCACAAAATTAATTGATTAGAACTCAGGGCAGTCCAGCTGGCCCTGAGGCAATTCCATGAAGTAGTAGCAGTCTTGGTCTTAACTGACAATGTGACCACTAAGGAGCATGTAAATCGCCAAGGGGGAACACATTCAAGGCCCCTGATGCAAGAGGCAAAGCAGCTGTGCCTCTTGGCGGAAAAGCATAATGTATCACTCAGAGCTAACCAGATTTCAGGTGTATCCAGTGTTGAAGCAGACTGGCTGAGCAGAGCCACTATAACCACACAGAATGGTGTTTGCACCCCGCTTTGTTTCAGGAGCTGTCCGAGTGCTTCGGACAACAAGCAGTAGACATATTCGCTTCTCAGGACAACGCACAACTCCCGAGATTCTTCTCTAGGTTTGCAGTTCCAGGGGCGGAGGGGTTGGACACCTTACGCAGTCCTTGGCCACGGGACCTCCTCTATGCCTTTCCTCCACTGTCCCTGATCCTGAGGGTGATACAAAAACTATTGGGGGAAAGAGCAGAGCTCATACTTGTGGCTCCTCATTGGCCCTGACGGCCATGGTTTGCAGACTTAGTACACCTATCTGTGATCAAACCTTGGAGGATACTGGCGGACAGAGTATCTCTCAGCCAGGTACTCTTGTTGCATCCGGAACCCCAGTGGCTTCAATTGACCACTTGGAGATTCCCGCTTGGAACGGGGATTTCTGTTCTGATCCGGGACCATTACTCCTCCAAGGTGATACAAACCATTCAGGCCTCCAGGAGGCCTTCCACCAATCATATTTATGATGCGACCTGGAGGGCTTTCTGCGAATGGTGCTCTCGATCTGGGATGGACCCTACTGAGGCCTCAGTCACCCAGGTGCTGGACTTTCTTCAAGAAGGACTTGACAAGGGCCTGTCACCCAACACGTTGCAGTGGCAGGGGTGGCCTTATCTTCTGTACCTTCTTTGGGAGGCTCAGAATCCCTGTCTAGTCATCCTACTGTCCGCAGATTTCTGAATGGGGTTACAAATCTGAGGCCTCCAGTAGTTCATTGATACCCCATATGGGACCTCTCTAAAGTACTGCATTCACTGACTGAGGCCCCATTTGAACCACTGAGATCTACTTCTCTGCAATTTTTGTCTTGCAAGGGGGCCTTCCTGGTAGCCATCACCTCAGCCAGAAGGATTTCGGTCTTGGCTGCTTTATCTGTCAGGAAGGGCCTTTGTATTTTTCACCCCAACTGAGTTGTTTTGAGATTGGACCCTTCATTCATGCCAAAGGTGAACTCTTGGTTCCACAAGGCCCAGGAACTGATATTACTTGATTTCTGTCCAAAACCTGTCCATACTTTAGAAAAAAGGTGGCATACTCTGGATGTTTGAAGGGCCCTTTGTATATATGCTAAACGAACTTCTCCCTTCAGGAAGTCTGAATTCCTTTTGTATCAATTCAACCCTCTACCATGGGTTGTAAGGTCACTCCAATGACTGTGGGGAAGTGGATCAGACTGTGCATCTCCAAAGCCTATCAATCCCAAGGACTTGCAGTTCCTCCAAGAATAACAGCCCATCCGACAAAAAGTGAGGCCACATCAGTGGCATGGGTCACTCAGGTCTCTCTGGAGGAGGTTTGCAGGGTGGCAACTTAGGCTTCGCCTTCTCCATTCATCAAACATTATTGGACCGGATGGAATATATGCCTACTTCTTAAAAAAGCTATCCACTGCCATAGCTGAACCTCTAAGCATAATCTTTGAAAAATCAGCTCCTTGCCAAACCTATGGTCACAAGCCACGGTCATCCCTATCTTCAAAAAGGGAGACCCTAGCCTAGTTGAAAATTACAGACCAATCTCTTTATGCTGCGTCACCTGTAAAGTCATGGAATCAATTATTAACCAATCCATTATCTTCCACTTAGAAACAACCTACTCTCCAATAAACAATTTGGTTTCAGGAAAAAACTATCATGTAATCAGCAACTCTTACACTGCAAAAACATATGGACTACACAACTCGATCAGGGCAAAGCAATAGATGCAATCTAGATAGACTTCTGTAAAGCCTTTGATTCAGTGGTACACGACAAACTACTCCTAAAACTAAAATCTTATGGTATCTCCGGACACCTGCATAACTGGATAGAAGCATTCCTGTCAAACAGACAACAAATGGTCAAAATTGGGAGCATCCTATCAAATTCTGTACCTGTCAACAGTGGTGTCCCCCAAGGCAGTGTTCTAGGACCAACTCTTTTCATACTCTACATAAATGACCTCTGTGATCATATCAAGAGCAACTGTGTTCTCTTCACTGATGATGTAAAGCTATTCAACACCACAGACAATACTGCTACCCTTCAAAAAGACCTTGACTATGTATCAGAATGGTCAAACAAATGGCTACTTCAAATCTCAACAAATAAATGCTCTGTCCTACATATTGGCAAAAAATAAATAAATCAGAAAATAAAATACAGGCTGAATAGTCAAGACCTTGTTGATGATCCAAACTCTGTCAAGGATCTTGGAGTACTCATCTCTAATGACCTAAGTGCTAGAGCCCACTGTAACTACATAGCCAAAATGGCGTTAAGAGTTGTTAACCTAATCTTACATAGCTTTTTCTCTGGTAATATTACACTAATAACTAGAGCATACAAAACATTTGCTAGACCAATACTTGAATACAGCTCATCAGTCTGAAACCCGCATTACGTATCTGATATTAACACAGTTGAGAAAGTCCAGAAATATTTCACAAGAAATGTTCTCCACTCCTCTACTTGTTGCAGAATACCTTATGCCACCAGACTCGAAATTCTAGACCTAGTCAATGAATACTTCAGTTTCAACCATAACAACACAAGAGCAAACAATAGATACAAACTCAAGGTTAATTGCAACAAACTTGATTTCAGGAAATACGACTTCAGCAACAGAGTGGTCAATGTCTGGAATACTCTACCTGATTCTATGGTTTCTTCCCCAAACCCCAAAAACTTTAACCTTAGGCTGTCTACTATTGACCTCACCCCTTTCCTAAGAGGTCTGTAAGGGGCGTGCATAAGTGCACCAACATGCCTACCGTCCCTGTCCTATTGTTTCTTTTATTTTTATTTTTTATTTTTCTTATATGTATCCATGTATTCATAACTATGTTTTTACTTATACCTATTATTTTGTAAGCAATTGACAAAAATAAATAAATAAAATAAAATTATAAGCTGGGCTCCTTTGCATCTTTGGACGGAGAGTTCTTCAAAAGGTCCACCCTGTCTAAGGGCTTCAGACCGAACTAGGCCCGCCCATAGGACAGCCATCTTTGGTATGTCCCAATCCTGGATGCTATCTCCACCATAATGGAGAAGGGTCATTGGTTCTTACCTGATATGACCGTTCTCATTTGGTGGAGATAGTATCCAGCCCCACCCTGATGGAAGTCCGTTCCGAATCCAGTAGAGCACGACAACAACAAGAAAACACGTCAGTCACTATTCCTTCACCAATTTCTGGGACACCCTTAGCAACAGGGGAGTGTCCTCACAGATCTGACAGACTCAGTCCAATCAGCTAGCAGCAATTTACAACCTAATCCTGGATTCTATCTTCACCAAACGAGAAAGGTCGTATCAGGTAAGAACCAACTACCCTTCTGTCAGTGCCACAAAACACATCAGCATACATTTGTTAAATAGGTGGGTGTTAAATAGGTGATTGCTAATGTGACTTAGTCATGAACTGGACCTCAAGCAGTGTTTTCGTCCTAGTGTCTCTATGTATAATGTAACTGCATTTCACATAATTCTCATTCAGGAGCTTGTTAGAGAAATTTGGTCTAGAAATAAATTATGGTTGGGATTCAATTAGAGACACCTAAGATAGCAGTAAGTGGAAATGTTTCATTAAATAATACAGGTACTCCTCAAGTTATGACCATTCATAGTTATGGCAACACTGAACAAATGGCACCTACATCCATCCTCAAAGTTATGGTCATTGCAGTGCCCTCATAGTCACAGGGTCAAAATTTGGGTGCTTGGCAGCTTATCCACACATATGACCTCAAGAGCATCCCCCCATCTCTCCCATATTGGTTCCTCGCATTCTGAGGCCCCTGCTGCCCTGCACTCCACCACCCTACCTGACCTTCACATTGCCTTGCTACTGCTGATGCTGAGGCTTGCCTGGCCTTTGTGGGACAGCTGCTAGCTGTGTATAGCAGTTCCTAATAAGACTTGGGAAAGAAGGTCTTGTGCAGCCAACAAAAAATTGTAGTACTATAAAAACTCTGGAAACTTTTAAGTTTTCAGAATCATTTGTCATACCCAATAATACCATAGCTCAAGGGAAAAATGTTTGTGCTGGGAGGAAGAAAAAAGAAACGCTTCATTGCATTTACATTTCATCTTAAGGCTAACAAAACTTAAATTCTTTGATTTCAAAACAGACAAAGTCATCCCTTATCTTGTCCAATGAACAATTCTGGACTTAAGCTTGTATGCAGTTTGTATCTTTTGAATCATCAATAAATTTTTAATTATCATTTTTGCTATGTGCAAAGTATATTTTCTTATCTTTGCTTTTTTCTGACTTCTAAACGATAATTGCTCCAAAATTTGAATGCTGCCATTTTGAGAAATGCCTTGTTTTAAGTTATTCATGGAAGAAAACGTTTTGCTTCTTTGGGTCATAGTTTAATACAGTTTTTACCCATCATACTTTTTTTCTGAATTTTCACGTAATTATTTTGCCTTCTAGAAACCTGCTTAACAGGTTTAGCCTTTAACTTTAGTTAAGTTAAATCTATTTCTCTGGAAGACTGCAATATTTAGTTTCACCCCAATATGCTTTGTATATTAGGAACATGTCTTAAAAACCCTTTGCTTGATTGTGGAGTGCAGGGCAGCAGGGGCAACTAGTCTTTTAGGCAATGCTGCTGGAACAGCTGGCTACAGTATAGGGCTTAAGGTGACATTTCTCAATGGCAGCGGTGGCACTCGGGTTGAAATAGAGACCTGGAGACATTGATAGTTGGCTGAGACTGCTAAAGGCCCCAGGCCGCCCCACTATTGCTTCTGCCAAGTGCCACTGTGCAGAGTGGCCAAAAGATAGATGAGGAGGGGAGATAGGCAAGTGGGAGTTCAAGTGCCCCTGCAGTTATAAATGTGTGCTGGTCCAATTTTTGATCAGGTGACTTGTGGCAGTGCTGCAACAGCCATAACTGAGTACAGGTCATCAAACCATTCAGAACTATGATAAATAGTCACTGAACGAATGGTCACAAATCAAGAACTATTTGTACACTTGATTTGGATTTAATGTTAAGTAGTTTAGTTTTAAGATTGGTTGTATGCAAGAAGGTGGATTTAAAAAATTGGCAACTTCAGTAATTAATACTACCAGCATATTTATGAGAAATAGTGTATCAATTGATATGTGTTCATTCTTCAACTATGTATTCCTTCTTGCTATAAAACAATTACAAACTGATTTATTAAAAATTAATGTATATATAAATTGCACTGATTTATTAAAATTAATGTGTATATGTGTGTGTGCATAAAATCTTCAGCCACTCATGTTGCCGAAACTAATTGCACACAGGAAAACCAAGAACATATGAACATGACACATCTCTGCAAATATATGAAGTTAAGAGGATTGGGGATATCATCACACATGCAGGTCCTATCACTAATGTCCCGGGGAACTGATATTTGTGTTAACCTACTAAAGTAGATGACTGTTCATAGTATATTTATAGGATTTTTTATTCTCTGTGCTAAATGGCATTATGTCGTATATAAAATATAAACATACCTAAATGTACATCTATGTGATATAAATGTAATTTTGTGTAGCTATTTCAAACATGCATTCAAATGTTAGGTAGAGCTTGTCTAAATCTCTTAGACTTGTGTGCATACAGCTGAGCATTTGCATAGGGCTTTTGTGAATGACCTTGTTTTTGTTTAGAAATGTATACAATTTGCAAAACAGCTTGTATGAACTGGGATTTATGTTACTGGAGTACATTACAGAAACAATAGTATATGTCCTCCTCCCCTTCCCCCTGCCCCCATGTACAAATCATATGTACAATGTCAAGGACCTTGCAGTACTCATCTCTAATGATCTAAGCGCTAGAACCCACTGTAACTACATAGCCAAAAAGGCATTAAGAGTTGTTAACCCAATCCTACGTAGCTTTTTCTCTGGTAATATCGCGCTACTAACTAGAGCATACAAAACATTTGCTAAACCAATACTTGAATACAGCTCATCAGTCTGCAACCCGCATTACATATCTGATATTAATACAGTTGAGAAAGTCCAGAAATATTTCAGAAGAAGAATTCTCCACTCCTGTACTCATTGCAGAATACCTTATGCCACCAGACTTGAAATTCTAGACCTAGAAAACCTAGAACTACGTCGCCTTAGGTCCAATCTAAGTACGGTATATAAAATTATATATTGTAATGTACTACCTGTTAATGAATACTTCAGCTTCAACCATAACAATACAAGAGCACACAATAGATACAAACTCAAGGTAAACCGCACCAAACTTGATTGCAGGAAATACAACTTCAGCAACAGAGTGGTCAATGTCTGGAATAGTCTACCTGATTCTGTGGTTTCTTCCCCCAACCCCAAAAACTTTAACCTTAGACTGTCTACTATTGACCTCACCCCTTTCCTAAGAGGTCTATAGGGGGCATGCATAAGCGCACCAACGTGCCTACCGTCCCTGTCCTATTGTTTCTTTTATTTTTTGTTTTATTCTTTTTATATGTATCCATTTCATGTATTCATAACTATGTTTATACTTATACCTGTTATCTTATAATTGCTTGACAAAATAAATAAAATAAAATAAATAAATAAAAAACAATGTACGTGTGCAATGTACTTAGAACAATCTTAGGGTTCTTACACATAAGATATTTGCATTACTCCAGGATTGGATACACAGTCCTTTGCCTTTAGCTTCTGGCTCATTAATGGTTCAGAACTGTAGGTTTTTTTTTCCTGGAAATGTTGGAACTGTGCAGCCCTTGGGAATTGATTGTTTCCTATTGGAAAGGACTCTTATTTCTAAGATTCTGCTGATCCTGGAAATTTGGTAAAGGGAATACTGACTTGATACATTTGTAACCCAGGATCATGTGAAGTAACAGATTTTTGTCAGAGTTATAAGCCAATTTAATATCAGTCTTTTTGGGTTTGTTGTAGTTTTATTTCCTTTTGTATCGATTGGGAGAGGAGGATGACAGGATTTTATTTGCAGAAATTTGGATGTAACCATTTTTTTATTTCTTGTTTTTCAGTGAGCCAGCAGTAGAGCTGACTACATTAATTTTTATTCTGCATTTAAATGATTGGAGAGTTGGTCCAGTGTGGAAATGTTATTAAGAGTTTTTCATACTACAATATACAGTATAATAATGGATCATCATCTGCTTTTGTAAGTGTTTTACTATGGGTAGGATTTTCATACAGATGGAGGTAATTTTAAATGTTATCTGCCTCTTCTGCCCTTTCTTCATGAGTTTGCAGTTGTGCAGAGACTGCATGACTTTAAAATATAGATAGATAACTTTGTTCTGCATAGATTATTTCTTTATATAAATTGAATTGAAATATAAATACATAGAAGTAAAGCAAGAAAGCTTGAAAGTAATGATTGCAATGAATATAGGGTTATCATTAAGATCAGCTAGCAACTAATGCGGCTAAATTTTTATTATCTGAATAATTTTAAGAAGAAATCATTTATATTCACTGATTGGTCAAGTTTTTAAAAATATTTTTATTAGGGACCTGCGACTAATATTTTTTTCTGATCTTTTAACAGAAGCAACCTTGCCAAAGCTATCTTTTTTTAAAACTTTCTTTTATACGTTTTCTCTCAACCAGTCTTTTCACATAAGGTTATAGTTGAGTCCTGATTGACATTGCTTTCTTTTGCATAGCTATATGGTATAGTGAAAAACTAATTGTGTTTTTTGTCTTTTCTGAATTTAAGCATAATTTTGTCACTAAATGGTTAAGATGTGGGTCCTACTAATGTGGGTCCTACTCATAATTTCTTGATTTTGATTTGTATGGCTGCAGAAGGCTAAAAACATTTAAAATACAATAGAAATCATATTTTTATGATTTCATTGTGCCAGAGGCAATTCACATCAAAAGCATTTAAGACATGGCCCAGTGTCTTTAGGAAAAACTGAATTTTCAAGGTCTTTCCTGAAGCTGGTAGGGTTGGGCCATCTGAATTGTCAGGGAATGACAGAGAAGGCATGCCTTCTGGGTTTTATAAAATGACACTGCTTAATTGATAAGACCCAGAGCATGCCAATCCTGTCATATCTTGTCAGATGAGCAGAGATAGTATAATGGACGTCTGAACAAGACAAAATGTATACAGCCTCATACATCCAATATAATATGTGCCAATAAGAAAAAAATATTTGCCCAATAGATTCAGTAAATGGTTTTAACATTTTAATTGCAGTAATTGTAATCAAATACTTCTGGTAATTCAAAATTCAGCTCTGACATGTGCAAGGATTTTGGTCTGATCTGTTATCTAACTCCTTTAGCTCCTTTAGCTCATACATCTCATACTGTTGTTTTTGTTGCTGTTGTTGAACTACATATTTCAAGTCCCACTAGAATGTTTCTGTAAGATTTAGATTTGCTTGTATTTTGAGATAATTTTCTTACTGCATAGCCCACTTGAGCTTCAGTTACCAAAAAAGATTGCATATTTTCTCATAGAATTTTCTGATTCAAAACAGAATTTATGTTTTTTTCAATAATCACAAATTAAGAAGCCGCAAACTGTACCTCATCCATGCTTTCCAATTGATATGAGCATCTTATTGAGGAATGCTCTGATTGGTTTTCACAAGATATAAAGAGTTCCAGATAATCTGAACATTTTCACTTTCCATTCCTCTGTCTGAAAAACATTCCTGTGGATATTTGGAAAATACCCCCCCCCCCAAACTTGAGGTGCATATTTTTAGTGATCAGTGATTTTTGCCTTGCTACTGTCCCATGATTCCTGGTGCTTATCCATTGCTTTTCTGGTTGTGATATCATATACACATTACCTTGAATGCAAGAGAGATATACAAATCTCTGGACGTTGTTCTTTTATTATGTTTTCATGGATGCATTTATGCTGTGCTGACCTCTTGGAATGATTGCCCATTCCAATTCATTGATTGGCCATTCCAATTTTGAGAAAGATTCACTGTTATCCTAAATCCTTTTTTGTTTGAAAATGGTGTGTCCGAGTATGGCTTGATAGAAGTCCAGAGCTTTATAAATAGTTTTGTAATCTTTTTCAGTCTGAGAGGTTTCAGTGATTTATTTTTTTCCAAAGGTTTTCAGAAATTTGTTTTCAGAAATCAAATTATATAAAGTAAGTTTGTTTAAATAAATAATTAAGTGCTCACACAACTGATCCTAGTTATCTCTTTAATTCAGTTGATTGAATTAAAGATGGGAAATTATTCTCTTACAGTGCATTGCATGAAGTAAATGAAACATACATGGAGCTTTGATACTCATTTGTCTGCACTACTCTTTATAGTATCAGTAGTTCACACATGATAGTATTCACTGGCAAAGCTAAACAAAAAATTACAATATTTGAAACTGGTGAATACAAATTTTCATAACTATGAGTGATATGTTAATATTCTAGCACCTGCAAGAGGCTTAGGGAAACTTAGTTAATACAATTTTATGATTTAAAAAAATAGTTTTCTTTAACATAAAGTGTTCTGGTTATCCAAAGAATGTGTTTTGCAGATCATATCACATCCAACTCATACATACAATGTTTGCAGTTCTATACCATTCTTGAAAATTACGGCTTGGAGCTGCAAACCCCAAGGCCTGTATTCATGCACATATTTTACTTAACCATACTTACTAAATTAATCCAGTTGGCAAATTTGACCAATAGCTAGGTCACGAAGTATCAATCACATTTTAGTAAATTTAGCCATGGTAAGCTTAGAATATTCTGAATAACTTACCTGAGAGAACCAGCTGTTTTTGTACCAAACATGTTAATTAGCTAGTAAACAGACATTTGCCTATGTAGATAGAAGTAGGTAGTCACAAATTTATAAAAATACTTTGGGATTTTCTATGACATTGTATAGAAGTAGAATATTGTCCTTTATCGGTTGTCACAGTACATTATAGAAAATCATCCAAATCCAGGCAAATAACTGTCCGATCCAGTTAAAAGAAAGTTTGAGGAATTGTTCTGTATCAGCATTAGGTAGCAGTAATGGTTTACTCTCGGCTTTATCAGAAATGTCAATATATGTACATAATAACATCAGAGAAAGGTATAACATTGTGATTAGGTTAAGTTAGGAAGTATCTGGCAGTTTTATTTTGTAACAAGATCAAATAGTGTTATTTGGTAAGCAAAAAGGAATAAGGGCTGAGCCATTTTCTGATGACAGACAAGTTAAACGGGACACACTGAAGGAAGACAAGTAAAGGTCCCAAGAGACTTGAAGCTTAGTGTTTTTGTAACCTGATGTTAGGCATCTTGATTTAAATTTCAAGTGTTGGGAATTGCAAATATGTGATGTGATGTTATTCATTCAGTGGTGTCTGAGTCTTGGTGATTCTGTGCTTGATCTCTCCACATCGTCTGATCTTGCACTATTTTTTTTAATTTGAGTTTTTCTGTGCTCTGGCTAGGGTCAGCATTGATGATATCCAGCCACCATGTTCTTTGACAGCCTGGTTTCCTTTTACTGCTATGTCTTCCAAACGTAATTGCTTTTTCCAACAAATTCCCAAGCATGATATGGTCAAAGTAAGTGAGCCACAGTTTTGTGATTTTGATTGCATCTATAAGCTTCCTTTAATAATCAGCAGAGGGACTATTGCTATATAGAATGCTTCTGTTTAGGGTTACAGATATTCCTTTTACCTGCAAATTGCATCACCCATTCCTCCTACAAGATAACCAATATGCTAATTTGCCGTACATTTTGTTAAATTTTTATTGTTCTGTAATCTTTAAGATTTAAGATTCTGTTTTTGATACCATTTCCTGTGCAATGTTATAAGCATGCAAAATGATATTTGTTTTAAATTATGTCTTGAAAAATAACATAGTTCTTACACATTTAGTTTTAAAGTTTCTGAACTACTATTCAAATAGAGCTAGAATGTAAGGATGCACGTAGCAGGTAATTTTAGTTGATATTAATCCAAACATATCCAGATGTATTGGTCATAGAAGAATGATAGAATTGGAAAGAACTGCAGGGATCATATAGTCCAGGGGTGTCAAACTGGATTTCTTTGAGGGCCAGATCAGCATTGCAGTTCTCCACGGGCCGGCCACGGAGGTGGGGAGACAGGACGGATGCCTCCTGAAACATCCTCCTGGCCAAAATGGGGCATGAGGAGCTACATGTGGCCCCTGGCACCCCATTTTAGCTGTCAGGGTGCTACAGGAGGCTGTCCAGCCTGAAAATGGGCCCCCCATGCCCCATTTTTGCTAGCACAGGCACCATGGACCAGTCCTTTGCTATGTTCAGGCCAGCCCTGCAGGCCAGATTTAAGCACGGATCCAGCCCACAGGCCTTGAGATATAGTCTAATCCAATGTGAAGAAAGGCCATTTAAATCATACAAACCTGCCCAACCTCTTCACAAAAAATTCTGTCACTCTTAGAATGTACATACCTGTCATACCCCTATCGGAATCTGATTTGGAGGAGGAGGCTGAGCAGCTGACAGGGAGTGGGAGTATGGCTCCGTTGGCTGTGGAAGAAACTGGGGAAGGGCAAACTGGGGAAGCTGGGAAAGCCCAGCTGGGCAGAGCAGGGGAGAGGTAGAGCAAGGGAGAGAGAATTTGGAGGAAGACCCAGGCCCACCCCCTCTTCATCCTAGGGCATGCAGGGAGGAATGGAGAAGGGAACAACATGAGTTGCGTGGCTTACAGGAGAGGAAAGGGCCCTAATTCCTTTCATTAGCTGCAGCTGGGAACACAGTGTTTAAAAAGGGAAGCTGTGCACACCAAAGTTGTTGGGAGGAAATCATGAATTATCAGGTATCATCGAGGCTTATCTTGGTTCCTGGCATCTTCCCAACTGTGTGTGTTTTGCTGGGCTTTCAAGTTTGTAATTCCTTCTCCTGCCCTGTCAAGTTAATTACTGCAGCGTGGTTTGTATGGATTTTTATTTACAGTTTCTATGTACTTTGTTTTTGGACTGAATTTCCTCCACTTAAAAACTGTTCTTGGGAGAGTTTTTTCTCCAGCCGAAGGTAACCTGAACATTGGGGGCAAAGTTGGAGGTATTAACGGGACATTTCTTGCTTATTTGACTGCGTTGCCTTTGTGCCACGCCCCCAATTTCCTTCTCAGGAAAGCACTGCCAGGAACTGCTGTTAGCAGTCTTATGTGGGACCAGCAACACATAAGTAAGACACCTATGGTACTGGGTACACATGAACTTATAAAGATCATCACCTTATAAAGACACCTATGGTACTGGGTACACATGAACTTATAAAGATCATCATAGTGTTTACTTACAATGCAAATCCTTTTTCAACACTTGGCCTGAAGACTTTCATTGAAATATAATATGCTTAGAGTAGAATCTGTACTACAGAAAAAATAAAGCCTTAATTTGCTATGGAAATAAATTTAAGTTTCTCTCAGTCTCATACCCCCTCTTATATACAGTATAAGATATAGGCCAGAGTGCAAACTCTAAACTTTTACCTTCTATTTGAATGAACTGAAAAGTTCAGTCTTGTGGTAGCTTTTGTAGTAACTCAGATATCCTTTCTTCAAAGATACTCTCTTAGAGAAACAGAGACTTATAAGAGGTTTTCATGCAACTTTTTTAACATCCATGAGTTCTGTTGTTGAGAATGGATTCAATCATTTAAGGAAAAATCTTCCAGCCTCAAGAATCTGACAGGTTGATTCAATGTTTGGGAGGGGAGATCAAAATTTTCCAGGTGTAGAATAAGCATTGGGTAAGACAGTGGTTTTTTTTAACATGATAACTTTTCTTATTTTGTAACCTATAGATTCAAAGATACCAAAAGTTAAAAAGACAACAAAAATCCTTTCAGCTGGAAACAATTGTCTAGTAAACAGTACATGTAGAAGCAGGTTGTCCTTAAATTCTGAGATAAATGTAGTGTAGAAGCACAACTCCCAAGGCAGAGTTTGTATAGTAAAGGGACAAATGTGATCTAAATGATGGAGATGAAGGCTTGTTTGACTTGACAATTTTGTGGATATCAAAATCCTGTTTAAAGGGAACACAGTACTTAGCAAGACAAATCAACAGTGGATCAGTATAGCAAAATTAGAAATGAATTTATAGTGAACTTGGAAATGACCCTCTAAGACCATGATGTAGCATGCAGAGCCATTTGTGCGGGCATACCATTTATGCAGCCAAACTTACCTGCACTGTGCATGCGCGCGCCTCCCAGCTGATTTTCGGCCTCTTTGAGGCTGTTTTTTCCCTCCCAGAGGCTCAAGGGAAGCCTCTGCAGCCTCGGGAGGTCAAGCGGGCCTTCCGGAAGTGCTTGTTTTCAGCCTCTGGAGGGCCTCTGGAACCTGGAGGAGATCACTTTCGCCCTCCCGGAGGCTCAAGGGAAGCCTCTGCAGCCTTGAGAGGCAGAAAAATGGGCCTTCCAGAAATACCAGAAGTGCTGAAACGGGTCCGTTTTCAGCCTCCTGAGGCTGCAGAGGCTTCCCTTGAGCCTCCAGGAGGGCGAAAATGGCCTCAAATGGGCCAAAAATCAGCTGGGAGGTGCACGCATGCGCAGTGCCGGTAAGGGGTGAGGGTGTTGTGTGCACATGCACAGGGGGGCGGGGCGCATTGCATTGTGGGTGCTGGCACATACATGCTTTCAGCACACCAGAACAAAAACATTCGCCATCACTGCTCTAAGACTATACAATTTGTATAGTATTTATTTATGGAGGGGATGATAATGATCACTAATGGTTGTAGAGTTCAGGAGTTGTTCATTAGCTACACTTAACCAAAAAAGGAGCACTGATTCAGTGAAGAGTGATAGCTAAAATTATTTTGCAAGTTCTTATCAAATTATTTTATGAAAACAAACTCTGTATTTAACATAGGGTACAGATGTTTTGCAAGCATCTGGACCCAAGGAATAAAATTGATTGTGTCAAAATATAAAGTCATATTAAGGAGCATATGATACATGGAGCACAAAATTAGGTAACAGTAAAATATAACATTCTGAGTAAAAGAAATAGGACTTCTTCAGCTTCAACCACAATAACACACAGGCAGTCGATACAAACTTAAGGTAAACCTTTTCAAACTCGATTGCAGAAAATATGACTTCAGCAACAGAGTGGTTGAGGCCTGGAATGCCTTCGACTCCATTGTTACAGCCTCAAACCCTCGTAGCTTCAATCTTAAAAGTGTCTACCATGGATCTCACCTCATTCCAAAGAGGTCTTTAAAGAAGGCTTGCAGAAGTGCACCAGTGTGCCTACCGTCCCTGTCTTACTGTGCCAATTTATCTGTATCTACTTCCTTTGTTTATGTTCATACCTATACTTGTTATCTTGTACATGTTTGACAAACAAATAAAATAAAATATGTTTTACACTGTCACTGAATTATTGTTAATATAGAACTGTAGTGTTGCTTAAATAGAATTAATATTCTAAATATGTTAATGTTTTGAATGTTTTTATGTTTTTATGTTTTTATATTTCTGTTTTTATCATAGTGTAAGCTGCCAGACTTACTTTGGATAGTGAGATGGGTAGCATGTCAACAGTCAATCAATCAATCAATCTTACATATAAACTTACTCTTTAAATTTCTATCTTATGTGATACTTATATCTGAAAAAAAATGGATATCCTATGTAGATTGCCTGTAGCTTCTGGTTGGTGAAATGTAAGAAATAATCCTTGGTTGTAGCTTGTATTGTACTTATATGGGATCCTTCCACAAGTTCCTAGAACATAGGGTATAGGCTAGACTTGGAGGTTGAAATAAGTCCCATAAAAATGGCAGTTGCAAACTAATTACTGTTGTCAAGGAATTACATAGCAATGAGTTAGTTAGTTAATCCTAACTCAAGGGACCCTTTTCTTTTACAGTAGGAATAAATATAACAAAGGCTGAGTTTGTATTTAAACATTTTAGAATATGAGTGGAAAATACTTAAATGGCTGAAACAAGGCTGAGAAAATCATAATGAGCACCCTAGCACAAAAATTGTATAGAACAAGACTGTAAGATAACTGGGCCGATGATGTCAACTTGAATAAAAAAGAATGTCATGAAGAGTACTATCGTGATGAGTGAGCAAGAACAAGAACTGTGATGAAACAATAACAAGAATTTGTTCTCACACCAAAAGACTAATTCTTAATGAGAGAAAAAACATTTAAAAAGTTGCTCTCTGGCTATAAGCTCATAAGAAAAAGTCCTTGCTAGGGTTACAAAAAATTGGAAGGTGTCTTTTCCATATGGATGTGTACACATGGAAGTATATAAGAACTAGTATGCTGGGAGCAGAGATCCCAGAAAAAAAATACCAAGGCAAAATATCCACACTGGTAAAGACTCCTACTTCTTGAGCAATGCTGCAGCCTATAGTATAGTGTTCTGTCTCCCCTTCCCTTTCCCCCAAAAGGTAAGGGATTATACACACACACACACAAACACCGACTGGCAAGCTGGCTCGAACTTCACAGAACAAATCCTCTGTAACTGATAGCATTCTTGGCATCCCACTGCGTCCTGCCTGCCGAGTCCGAGCTGGCAGCAATTGTAAATCAAAGTCTTACTCACACAGAGGGAAATGGGTCTTTTACTTCACAAAGCACAAGGCAGTCCACAAAACAATTGTTCTTCCAACATAGTCACGAATAAAGTCTAAAGTAAGTTAAACTTTGTCCCGTACAAAGTTTAAGGAGAAAGCACACCCACTTTTATCCCCTGTGGGGTGTGGCTCAGTGACTCAGCTCACTCTCTGACCCTCCCACGCCTCCTACATTGCTGCTCACATTTCTCCCTAAGACGCTGCTTGGGGTCAAGCCAAGACTCCTCTTCACTCCCTGTCAGGGGCTGCTCTGACACGCCTTCCTCCTGATTCATCTCAGGCTGTTCCTCTCGGTTGTCTGATGGAACCTGACACATTACCATGGAGGAAGGCATTGGCAGGGAGGAAGGTCCTAGGGAGGAAGGCATTGCCAGGGAGGAAAGTCCTGGGGAGGAAGGCATTGCCAGGGAGGAAAGTCCTGGGGAGGAAGGCATTGCCAGTTCCTCCCCCTCATCTTCCAGGTCCTCTTCCTCTGACAGCATAGCTTCGGGAGTCGGGGCCACAACAGTATAGTATACAATTTTGAACGAAATTAAGGCTGTTTTAATGAGTTACTCACTGCTTTAATGTATTCCCACTGCTGTTTACTTAGGTGTATCTTTTGATATCAAACCCAATGTATTCCCCAATTCTGTTATATACTAACTCTTATCCTGTTGAAAGACTTACATTTTTGCCTATATCTTAGTACTTCAAAGGCTATATACTGGAACATTTTCTTGGAGGGCCTTCCCCTCTTTTGGAATATTTTTACAATATGGAATGCTTTAGAATGTGTTTGTTAAAAATGGAATTTAGGATTAATTTTGCAGTTGAATGACTGAGCAAATTATTTCCCATTTATGAATTCTTCCCAGTTTATTGAAGAACATACAGTGTATACAGCAAATATTCTATGTATATGCCACACACTCTGGAAACCATTTCTATTTTGGATTATTTTATATATCTGAGTTGTAAAGCACAGGGGTAGCTTGTGGGAGATTTGGCATGGATTGGAGGTGGGTAAGAGGCAGGTGTAAGTTGAAATCTGGTGCTCTTATATTGCTTTGCTGCCTGCACAGGAGAAGGGCCTTCTTTTTATTTCCAGCTTAAGAAAGAAACCAGAAATCAACCCATTTGTCCTACAGGCTCACAGAAATGGACATTCTCAGTTGTACGGGTCACAGAATCCGAAGAGTGGGCTGTCTCCTGCTTCCTTGCTTAAAGACGGAGTCAATCAAAGTTTAGTCCGGCCCCCTTTCCACTGCGCATGCCCAGTTTTTGACTCCATCGTCATGCAAAGAGGACACAAGGAAAGAGTGCTCAGAAAGAAAGATAGAAAATATAGTAATAACACTTTGGATTCTTCGAGAAAAAAAGAGGAAAAAGAAAAAGAGTGAAAGTCAGCAAATCGTGAATAAACGAAAGAGCCGGGATCTCATATCAGGACGGGAAAGCCCCACATAGCTGCTTGGTGCTTAAAAGGGCAAGCAGCAGCAGCCTCAGTAAGAGTGGGTGGGCTCTTGATCGGCTAGTAGAGAGGGCTAATTAACAAACGTTCAGCCATCCCATAGCTGCGAGGCGAAGAGGAAGCGGGGAGGACTGGCAGACTGCTGTAGAACGGCAAAGGGAGCCTTTAAACAGCCAATGGACATTTTGTCCATCAACTTAAGAGTTGAGCAACAAAACGACAGGTATTTTCATTGAAATTATAGCTGTAATGTAGCCAAATGTATGAACCCTAGAACTGTTCTTCCTCATTTCTAAATTGGAACAAATAAGTACTTTTCTTTCTAGAACTACATTTAAAATGAAACATCGGAAATTTATACGGATACTTGCTTTACTTGCAAAAAGTTGGAAATTAAAGAGGCTAAAACTATTCAAGTAGAAAGAATTTTTATTTTTGAAAGACAAAATTAAAATTATTTAATGAATCTGCATTATGGAATTATAGCCTGAAGCTTGCTTGCTTTTTTTAATCTACTTTGCCATTAAATAAGGGATTTCCTTTTTGGAAACTTTCCTTTTTTGAAAGAGTGAACTAAAAGAACCTCTTTGGGAAGCTGTTTTGTTTACATATCAATTGTACAACAAAACCTTAAAGGTTGATTATCAGAGTACAAGATGGCTACTTAAAAGGAAATATTTAATTTATGGGCCCATGAAGTGTTCAAACTTTTTAACTGTTTAATGGAACTAGAAGTTACTAGTGATGATGAAGAAATCCCTCTGGAGATAACTGAGATGGATGCACTAGATTAACAAATGCATTGGATGATCATTCAAAAATTGAAAAAGACGTTTTGGATTACCCGTTCAAATTGAAATGTAAGGGATTTATTGGGGTTATTTCATGGAAACTATTAGTGGATAGATAATAAAAAATTCTAGAGCAGAGGAGAAGATACTAAAAAAACCACAATTTTATTTATGGCATTTAAGAATGGTTGGAAGGAAGAAGAAAAAAAACAAAATGTATTTATCTGATTATGGTTAAATAATGAGTTCTTATTTCTGGTGATATTGAACGGTTATCTGGATTGGATAGCATCCCTTTTAGAAATGTCTAATATTAGTATTTAAGGGTTATTTTTGGTGACATTTAATAGATTTTAAATTTTTTATAATTGTTAAGAGAAAGATGACAATGAAAAAGGGGGCCATGTATTTATATGTAGGTATTTTTGTTCATTTTTATTGGATCTCTGCTGAATAATAGATTAATAAATGGAGATTTAAAGAAGTGTTTATACAAAATGGGATAAGACATGGAAAGAAGAATATCTGGTTGTATTTTAAGTGACAGTTACATTTGTTAATAAAGCTACTTTTAGATTTTTTGCAAGAAACCAGGAGAAATGTAATTTTGATTTTGGGATTTGGGATTATAGAAATAATGTGGATCTTTAATGATTGTGAAATCAGCAGAAACATCCTGAATGAGTCTAGTCTATTCTTTGTTGCAAGCAATTTGTAAGATAACTAAAATGGATTCAATTGTAAATCCAGGAGAAAACCAAATTGAAATGGATAGTAATAAATTGAGTTTTCTAAAAAAAAGAAAGGTATTAATATACAAGATACTGAAAATATCTAATTGTGTTTGAAGACTTAAGGAATTCAATCAAAACATTTCATCACTACTATTACCATATGTCATAGTGAAACATTTCCCCCTTGTATTACCAATATAGACAACATTGAAAGATTTCACAAATTATAACAAAAAGAATGCAAAAAGCAGGTCAACTACTTAATCTCTCAAAACAGCCTTTTTATTTCAGGGTACTGTATTAACGGAGGACTTTCCTTAACAAGTTTAGCCAATTCAATCGCTCATATATCTCTGATTTTGTTTAAAAATAGCATCTAGATCAAAATGAACACAAGCGATTGCCAAATATAATGTAATCCTACTAGAATTGCAAGGAGTTTCAGCTCCTTCAAAGTTCAAAAAAGTGAGTGACTAGTAATATCCAAAAGAATCCTGTTGATTGACATAATGTAGTTTTAATAATGGTGGACATGTAAACTTTGAGGTTCTTGAGTACCATGACTAAGCATAATAACTCAAGCTTTATAAAGCTTGCAGGGAATGTTAATGATTTCTTAGATAGCAATTTTGTGTTTTCCCTTGTAAGGGTTACAAGAGGCCAGGATATGCGTTTGTCTTCTAGCCAATTGGACTGAGTCTGTCAAAGGTGCTTAGCTCCACCCCTGTTGCTGGACACGCTTTCGACTCAGTCCTCAGCCAGGATGGACAGTTTTTGGTTCTTCCATTGCCTATAGCACTGAAATGGGGGAAAAAAGTTTTAAAAAACGCAGCTCTGCTTCTCAGCTGCTCAATGGAGCCACAAAACAGCTGATTTGCTGCTCCAGCAGCTCTGGAGTGACCAGCAAGGGCTGTGGGGCCATTTCTGGCCTCCGTGGTGAAGAAGGAAGCCGTGTGGTCGGTGGCCATCTTGTTTTTGGCAGGCGGCATCGGCCCGCGTCTCCAGGCCCTGCTACGCACCCATGGGACAGCACTGGGCCATCGGCCCCTCGGAAGCAGCTGGATCCTGGATTCTTCAAAAGGGGTGACACACGTTGTGCCGGTGGGGGACCTGGTCCCTAGCTCCGAGGTAGACAGGCCTCATGGCCACACCCAGGAATTAAGGCCCTAATTTGTTCTGCCAGGCCTCAGTGGGGAAGAGTGCCAGCAGGACATGTTAAAACATCCTGCTGAGGTTATCTAGGGCTGAAGAAGGAGTGGCTGCAGCAGTGGGGGATAGGATAAATCGTATTCCCACTTATAATCACCCCTCATCAACTTCTACTCGCGTGCGTGTGCAAACAACAAAAGCCTCCTTTCCAATATGGCAGATGCCCCTAGGGGAAGCAGGGCCTCCAGAACAGGAACCCACAGCACAATTTCCTTTGCTCTGACTCAAAGGAGCAAACAAGGAAAGAAGGCCTTGCCAGCAAAGAAGGCCTCAAAAACAAAGAAGAAGGATGCTTCTAGGCATCAGAAGGCTCTAGAAAAACAGATTGCCAAAAGGCTTCCAGTGGGAGCAGCAGCAGATCACCTTCAAAAGGTGGCTCAGCTGCTTCCCAGCCTAGTGAGGATCTTCCTCAGGAGCAAGAGCCTGGTCCTTCTTCCAGAACAAGAGCTCAGGCCTGGTCCCCAGATGAAGCTGAAGGTCCTGCTGTGCAGCAACTCACTGCAGAAGGCAGGTGTTAAGGGGATCCATAAGAAGCCTTTCATTCAGAACCTTGGTAACAGTAGACTGGCAGACCTAGGCCTGTAATGGAAGCAACATTCACTCCTACAGCAGGAGGTCTTTGGCCCATTGAATCCACTGAAGCAGAGATTCCTGTAAATATGCAGGTTATTATAGACAGGGCCATCCGGAAAGAAATAGCTGAAGGGATCCAAAGATTTGTACATCATTTCTCAGAAGCTTCAGAAGTCTCTGTGATCCCACCAAGAGAGCAGGTGGGGCGTTTATCTGAAAGGGATTCCTTAATCCAGGACCCTGAGTCTCCTGATCCTTCAGTGTATGCTCCTTCTTCCCTGGCAGGGGAGGCAGGCAAAAGAGAATCTGACCTTTCAGAAGACTCCTGAGCAACCAGCCTTTTCCGGTCTGTTCTGCCCTAATCTTTTCAAATCCTTGCTATTTAAAGCCAGAAATACAGCCAATCTGGACCCAGATGCTGACGACAGAGTTCCCAGAGGAGACGTTCCTATGGAGTCTGATACTCTATTTGATGAGCCAACTATCAGAGTGGAGGTTGTTCCATCTCCTAAGCTCTTCCTTTGTGAACCTCTCAGTGGCTCAACCTTGGCGGATTCCTAAGGAAGATATATCTCTCCTCCAGGGATCTCTGATACAGCCAAAGCCCCAGTGGCTACAGCTGACAGCTTGGTGCTTGAGTGGAATGTTTTAAAACTCCACAAATTATCCAGCAATGTGATGCGAACTACTCAACCTTCCAGGCAACCTTCCACAATTCGTATCTATGATGCTACATGGCAAGCCTTTTCCTTTGGTGCTTTAAGTCAAAAATTAAGCCTATAGAGACTTCAATAGCACAGATTCTGGATTTCTTGCAGGCAGGGTGAGATAGGGGTTTTCCCCCCAATACTCTTCGATGTCAGGTGGCGGCCCCATCATCAGTGTTGACATGTGGAAGTTTGGAATCGTTGGCACATCACCCAACCATTCGCAGGTTCCTTAGAGTGCTTCCAACCTATAGCTGCCGGTGCTTCACAGGTATCTCCTACTTGGAACCTGTCAAAGGTATTGCAGTCCCTGACAAAAGCTCCATTTGAACTTCTTTGGTTGACAAGTTTGCATCTCCTGACTATTAAAGTGGCCTTCTTGGCTGCTATTTGGCCAGGAGAGTTTCAGAGCTGGCGGCTCTTTCAGTGTGTCCAGACCTATGCATATTTCACCCTCACAGGGTGGTTTTGAGGCTGGACCCGGCCTTCATTCTGAAGGTCAACATATGGTTCCATAGGGCGCAAGAGGTCCTTTCAGATTTCTGCCTGACTTGGAGAAAGTTAGTGTAGTGGGAGTGTTTTTCTTCTTCTTGGTAGTTCTTTGATTAGGCTGTTGTTTGTCTGAGTTGGGAGTTCCTTGACTGGGATATTGTTTACTGCTTGATTATTGGTCTGCTGATCTTATAAAATGTTATAATATTGGAAATATTACGGAGATTTATGAAGAATAGAGACAGAAGTTTGTACCTACAACATTGATGGACATCAGTGATGTCTTCTTCTTTGGATAGGCTATGTCTAAAAGGTTTAAATGAAGGAATGACAGCTATGGAACAAATTTTATTTGACAAAACAAAGTACCAAAATTGAAACTATGAAGGAAAATAAACTGAGTGAAGTTTTAAAAATTAAAAAAAGAAATATAAATGATAAGTCAAGAGAATCACCCGGAAAATGTTTTCTTGTTGGACTTACAAGAGTCTTGTTAAATCTTGAGGAGATCAGTGATGGGATAAAGAATTGAAGGAAGCTTAAATCCTATTACAATATCTCATTAAATTAAAGATTAAGACTGTTGAAAGTAAAAATATAAAGTTTGTTTATGTGATTAATGCTTAACTTTTTATTTTACAAAGTTACAGGACTTTTTGCGCACCAGAATTAAAAAGTTGATATTTTATAGATTTTATTATAAATAAGGGATATGATATGGGATGAAGACCTATCTGTTTGTAACCTTACAGGAAGAGTTATTTGTTTATACTTGTTATGATGAAGGTTGAAAGTCACTTTTTATATATTTCTTTTCCTTCTCATTTTCTTTTTTAGTGCACTTTGATTATTTTGCCCATTCTCTTTAAAGTTTAGCATTACTTTTTATTATTATAATTAAAATTCTTAATAAAATTATATTAGAGATAGTGACTATGGAACTTATTACAAAATCAGACAAATTATTTTCCAAGGCCTCGGTAAACAGAAAGCTGCTTCACCATACAGTTAGTCCTTGCTTAATTACCCTAATAAAGTTCAACAACTCCATCCCTAAATGGGAAATAATGTGACAATTAGTGTGCTTTGAGTAAAAAGATACAAGATTACTCAGTTTCACACCTTCAACTTTTCTTAGCCCTCTAAGAGCCCTCTAAATTGCATAGGAGAAACAAGTTGCACCTGTTAGTGCACAGAGTGCTACATTTTGCTCTACTTGCAGCTTCAATTACAAAGGCACTCCCATTTAGACTGCATTGTAATAATCCATATGGGAGCTTGCTACCAGTACCTTGTATTTCAAGATAAAGCACAACTGATGTATTAGCTGAAGATTGGATAATGCTTTGGGTTTAATTTCAAAAAAGAAATTCAGAGTTCTGTAAGATGTTGGTGAGAGTCATTTGTAGTTCTTTAAAGCATCTGTATCTTTTCCTTAAGGTTATTTGACAACTGTAGAAACACAACCTTATTAAATCTCAGCTTTCTTTTAAGGACAGTTCTTGTACATTGTTTTCTCCTTTTTAGTTTACTTTTAAAGTATTTTTGTGGTCAGAGGATTGTTATATTGATGACAAAATGATATTTTTGATTGTACCCTTATAGTAAAAAAATTACATAGAGAAGTTCATTTAGTGTACTCTTAAAATAGGCATTGAATTGGCCAAAGTGAACATCTTGCACTAATCAGTGCAATTATTATTAGAACTTAGTATGTATTTGCATACTAAACAAGGCATGCCTGGCTAATCTTGTTTCTTAGTCTATGAAAGGTATAAATACCTTAATATATATTAGAAATGTGGACCTAGTATAATTTCAGGACTTATTACTCCATAGTATACTAATTAGCAAGCTGGATATGAGTGTGCGCTTATTCAGAATAACAGAGTTGGAAAGGGCCTTGAAGACCTTCTAATTCAACCCTGCTCAAGCAGGAGACCCTATATCATTTCAGACAAATTGTTGTCCAATCTCTTCTTAAAAACCTCCATTGATGAAGCATTCACAACACCTGAAAGCTGCTCCGCTGATTAATTATTCTATTTGTCAGAAAATATCTTCTTATTGTCAGAAAATACCTTCTGATTTCTCGGTTGGTTCTCTCCTTGATTAGTTTCCATCCATCCAAAATTATAGATGCATATGTGCAAGCACACACATACGCACACTGTAAGCATATGCTTTTATTGGTCTCCTGATACAATCAGCACAGAAAGAGTAATATAGGTAATCCTCGGTTAACGATCATTAGGACCAGAATTTCCATTGCTAAGCAGTGCAGTTGTAAAGCAACCACCCCAGTCCAGCAGTGTGAAGCTGTAGCTGTTCCAGCCCAGCACCATGATGCAAAGCTTTGGTCACCCAAGCGCTGTGGCATCAAAGCCCAGCTGTAGCTACCCTTGGCACCCTGAATTTTGTGGCCTCTGCATCTCCAGTTGACCTTCCCTGTCTTCTTGCTCCTGCTGCTGCTGAGGTGCATCCAGGCACAAGCACTGCACATGTTCTCAGGAAAAAAGCCTTGCACAGTCGGCCCTTGTTTCATGATGGGGGCCAAAAGGGCAGAGATCGGGAGATAGGGGGGTGAGAATTTTTGAGGCACACATTAATACTATAAATGCAGGTGGGTTGTCAAGGACTGGAATTTGCCACAGAGATGTTCCATCAACTGTTAAATTTGAGGACCCATAAATACCTCTGAAATTTTATTCAGAAATGTAATCTATCAAAGAAAACATATTGTTTATAAGTTGTGGACAGTTAGGTTTACGATTTCCTTTAAAATTGAAGAGCAGAGTAAGAGTGGATTCTGGTCTTCCCCATTGGCCAGGAGACCAAGCCCAATATGATCCTTATCTTTCCACACAGAACATGATGGGAAGGAGGAGCCTAACTTGGTTCTTTGTATTGGTCAGGGAAGGAGTGGTTGCTTAAAGCTTGCTTCACTTTTGCTGCCTGATTAAAGACTCAGCTTCTGTTGGCAATTTCCCTGGAATCAGAAAACTGGAAGATACCATATTCTGATTGTTTCCATTATCAGAGAACCAGGTGCTTCAAACACTTCACCCAGTGTCAGATTTCTTATTATTTCTTATTGCTTTTGTAATAAATACATATTTATGTTATATTAAAATTTCTTAGTTTAAAAAGTCCTATTATCTTACATTCCATTCTCCACTATTTTCTACCTTGTCAAAATTTTGTTGTGATAATGCTGACTCTGTAAACCGCTTTGAGAGGGAGGTAAAGCACTATAAAGCGGTATATAAGTCTAAGTGCTATTGCTATTACCTAGGTTTCTAGTTTAAGAGTTTAGAATCTTTTTAAAATTCCAAAGCTGACTCAATGGCAGATTAAGATCCCACATAGCCATCCTGGAGGGATGACCCAGAACAATACCTTGCTTTGTATCCATCTGTCAAACTGATGAGAGACATAATGTACAATGTCTCTATTGTGTGTTTACTGTGGAACAGTGAAGCAACAGCTTTTACTTGATATGATATATTTGCTAATATTACATGACAAGGCCATTGTAATAAAATACTTGTGAGAAAAAATGTGATATTGCTTTTTTAAAAACAAAATAAACTTAGAAATGAGGTGACCATTAATAATTATTTTAAAACTGAAAGCATACTGTATATTCACTTGGAAACATAATAAAAACATGGATCATTTACAGCTTGCAACACTGCTTGATGTCATATACATATATACCCACAGTATGACATCAGCTTGCACACTTACCGAGTTTTATAGATGAAAACCACAATTAAAACATGATTTAAACTACCCAGTGGGTAAAAATCTATTAGGATTAGGATTTTTTTTTTACATTGATTGATATCAGAATCACATCTTGCAAACAATACTTTCAATAGATTTTTTAAAAATTATTTTCAGCTGTGAGAGATAGAATGTTGGATTTTTGCAAAGTTTTTATACCTTTGTTATAAAAGCAATTTACTAAACTACCAGAACTGTTTTCAAAAATAATTACATCAAATGACTTTGTTATGGGAAATTAAATAAAAGTTTTAAAACTGAGACGTAAATGATGTAAATTTATTTCATTTAAATTATACTTTACAAGCTGTACAAATCAGCCAGAAGTATACGATTAAAGTTTACATAGTAGAAGAATTTTAAGGTTTTTAATCAAAGCAAATTTTTAATAGACTGACATTTATTAATAGATGAATGTCATTGTTAGAATATAATCTATAATGAAAGTGATACACATAATATATTGAGATTTTGAAATTCTTACTCACCAGTCTGCTGGAGGGTACCAATGTGAAAATACCTAATAATGGATTTTTTTTCTTTTGAAACTTTATGGTTAAGAATTATTTAATACAAAGTATGCCTAGAGTACATGAAATAGCGAACTGTCCTTCATTTTCAACAAACATTTTATACTCTGATTTTATTCAAAGCACTTTACTCACTATACTGAGTGCTATCTATTCTCATGAGAAATGGTATGACCTTCTAGGAGTTTCTAGTCAAGAGTAAACTGAAAGTGTCTGAATTTTGTTTTCACAAGGTCAAATTGCAGAGTTCAAAATAGAATTTATAGGCTGAATGTACAGTGTCTGCTCTTCACTGCTGTTTTATGAAACCCCAATTGTTCAGAATAAATTATACTAAAACTGAAACAAGGTTACTTCAAATTACCTTCAAATCCCTTTCAACCCACTGCATGAAATGATAGTGGAAGAGAACAATCATAAAAATATTGTTGGCATAGGAATACCTCAAGGTCAAAAAGAAGTGAAATTCGTTAAACTAATTGGACAGATTATAAGATGCAAGTTTCAAGTACAAATTATTTATAAACCTCATCTATCTATCTATCTATCTATCTATCTATCTATCTATCTATCTATCTATATATATATATATATATATATATATATATATATATATATATGTTCACTTTTGTTTTGTACTTTAGATACCTCTACATGTTGCAGAATAAACATTTTGATGATCTTATGTGAATATTTTATCTATCATGTAGCAGATTATAATATTTTGTAGTAATACTTTTTTTTTAAATTACAGGCAAAGTCATCAACAAAGATTTACGTCACTACCTAAGCCTACAGTTTCAGAAAGGTTCCGTTGATCACAAACTGCAACAGGTTATCAGAGATAATCTTTACTTGAGAACTATTCCATGTAAGTAACCCATTGACACGTTCCTTTGGATAAAAACTAAGCTTTGAAAGGATGTCTTAAGTAATATGTGCTGTAAGTGCATGATACCTGCTAACAAAACTTGCATTCTGAAATTATAAATAATGACATTGAGAATTGCATCTTCATTCCCATGTGTTTATTGGCAACTTACTGTATTTCTTGATGACTTTTTGACAATAGAAATATGCTTGCCCAACAGCGACTTATACTTTCTCCAATCCCAGTCTAACCCAAAAAGAGTTAGTTAGTTAGTTCTTAAAAGATGACTTATTCCAATAACAGGAACAATTGTTAATTAAATAGCACATACTTTTTAAAATTCATTTTTAATTTTCAGTTTGATTGTACAAGGATTATTAGAAGTATTTACTATGCTAACTATTGATGTTACCTCTGCTAGATTCTGCTAGTTTCTAATTCAAAGAAGTTGCTTACCCACAACTGTGATTCTTCAAGTAGTAAAATAGGTTTTGTCGTGTATAGAATTCACACATTCTGTAGTTGAGCTTTTGAGTGAGAAATGCTATCACTGCACATGCCAAAGGATATTTATTCCACATGCAGAAATAGAATAAAGGAGGAAAGATAACAGACTGCATGAGAATGAAGTGTTATGTTATGTGAGTACATGGATGATTACTTGACTAACAAGTAAGCTGAGGGAAGAGATAAATGCATAGCAAAGAAAAACAATAAATTGAAGATTTGTTTGTATCAGAACCAGGAAAAACAAGTTTAATGAAACAGATTTTTCCTGAAAGGAAAAAAAATTATTCTTTCTTTTCCATATCTTTATGGAGGGAAATTTATTCTCTCCTGTCTCTCCAATATTCTAAGCTTTCAGTTATTTCAAATGCATATTTTCTGGGCAACACATTTGATTCTACGCATATTTGAATCAAAAATCCCACTGAAAACTGAAACTTTTTGTTGGATCTCTTATGTAAATTTATGTAAACTCTTGTTTTTCATCTACTTTTGCACAGTTGGATCATGCATTTCTCATAGATTACAGTTTAACACAGACATATATTAAACATCAGGGAAATATACAGATGAAGCCTCCCTTCATTTCATTAATGAAGATAGTCACTCATACCAAGGATCTGGCACGACTCAAAAGAATCTGTCACTCAAAGAAACAGATGTGTGAGATTGACACTGGGCTACTTCAATTCCAAATCTACTCAAGAGTGGGGAACTAAAAACTTACACCAAGGTGTCTTCTCCCCCATTCAGGGTCATAGTCAGCATGGATTCCCAGAATGTTCCCTATGTCCTGCCAATTAAAAGGCAATAATGTGTGGTTCCATTTTTCAGAGGAGAAGACTATCTAGGATGACCATTTGTCATTTTTTTTTTTGCCATCACAGTCCTCTTAGGTGGAGAGGGAGATAAAATTACGTTTTTCATTATGGAGTACCTGGTGCTTTCCACAAAAGCCAAAATCCAGTTTCTATGTTTCTGATCATCCCACTTCTAAAATCAATACAGAATGGAATGTTTTAGGGGTACATTTGAACTATAGGCCAGTATGCATTACTGTACATTTAAACTCAAATTGGTTTATTGCCAGTTTTGGAGACAAATTAATGACAACATGAACGGTAACCAAACTGACAATTAACAGAAGGTATTAAAATGGTGAATAACTTCTGCCATTTAGAATCATCATTAAAGGAATCAGCAGTGAAGAAAGATGCTGCAGACTGGCACTTTATCTGCAGCAGTGGAGAAAGATGCTGCAGATAAATGCATAGCAAAGAAAAACAATAAATTGAAGATTTCTTTATATTAGAAACAGGAAATAAAGGCTTTTAAAAATATAGTTCAGATGTCATGATGTGTCTATATCTACAAAGATCAAAGATCAGAATTGTTCAGGCAGTTGTTTTTCCTATAGAAATGAAATTTAGAACTTGAAGGTGATTAGAAAGAGCATAGATGCTTTTAAAGTTTGGCATTGGAAACTTCTGAAAAGACAGATAGACAGGAAAATGAATATATAACAAAATAATTTAAAGTTCTTGCTCAGAACACCAATGACCAGATTGATATTATATATTTCGTATGCATTAGGTGAAATTCTAACAACGTCTATGTGAATGTTGAGAAAGTTGGAAAGAAAGGAAAACAGATGATGACAAGCAGCAAGGTGGATAGGAATAGCAATAGCACTTATGTTATGCCCCACTTGTATCCACAGGTGAGCAATCACAATTCTGAAGTTCCAAAAATACAAGCAAACAGAAACAAACCCCAAACAAGATAACTGCTGAAGTTTTTCCCAGTCCTTAGCAGTAAATCCGTTATCTTGTTTAGCAAACCTGAAGTGCCTATAAATCACAATGCCTCAGAGAATCTTCACAAGACTTCGCTCCAACAAAACACTTTGCTTCTGGCAAATTTCTCAAGCCAGTCCATTTCCTTTTATCCCCTAAGGGGGGGGGGGTGTTAGTCTCATCAATTAATCATTGGCTCGACGCCTCCTTCCCAATTGAGATTGACGTCTCAATCTTCGTCTATTTCTCACATCAAGCCAGGATCCTTCAAATCCCTCCTCCTCTCCTGAAACCACTCGCCCATTTTCCTGATTAACTGCCACTGGCTGCTGCACAGGCAGAGAGGGAGAATTGGAGGAGACAGCAGACTCTGACAGCTCTAATAAATCAGGTTCGTCTCTCATAGCCAAGTCCACTTCCTCATCCTGGCTTCCCTCAGAATCACTCAGCAATGCCGGCTCATATTTCACTGCCATATCCTCTTCGCTCGAGCTCACATCTGCCAACGGAACAGATTCCAATCCCGGAGTCACAACACTATCCCTCACCGCAGGGCCCTTCCCCCGAGTCTGACGATCCGGATGCGGTTTCGACGGGAAGCATTCATGGGACCTCCGAATCATGTCTGGGGCATGAATTGTGGAAGCATCCGTCCATGAAAAAACTTCCGAGCCATCCGCTCTCCTCCCGACGAGGTACTGGAAGCGTCCCTTTAGCCAGCGAGAATCAGTAATGCTGACCAACGTGTCATCAACATCAGCCTCCTCACTGGGTGTTGATGGGGAAACCGCACCAGCGGGAGAACGAAGAGCACACTCTGGGGAATCAGGAACCAGGAGGGAACGATGGAAGACAGGGTGAATGCGCATGGAGCGCGGTAGGGTAAGTCGATACACCACGGGATTAATGACCACCTCAATAGGGAATGGACCGATGAAACGGTGGTCCAACTTCTTAATTGGACGATCGACCCGAAGGTGTCTTGTGGATAACCACACCTTGTCACCCACAGCTAGCGGAGGCGTCGCCCGACGAGAACGATCCGCAAACCGTTTGTAGTCTTCCTTCGCCCGTTCTAACTGTTGCGCCACAAATCGGTGAACCGATTGTAATTCTTCGAGAAACTCTTGTGTTTCTGGAACCGGGGAGTCCATCATTGTTAACGGAAAGAATCGGGGATGATAGCCCACATTCGCATAAAACGGCATTACACGAGTGGAGGTATGCTGAGAGTTATTAAAGGCAAATTCTGCCAAAGGGAGTATTTCGCCCAATCGTTCTGTCGATGGTTGACAAAACATCTCAAATACTGAGTGAGAATGCCAATAACTTTCTCAGTCCCGCCATCAGTTTCCGGATGGTGTGCTGATGCCAAACACACCTGTACTTGTAACGCCATCATTAAACATTTCCAGAACTGAACAGTAAACTGGACACCACGATCCGAAACCACTCTGTCCGGCAGACCATGTAGGTGGAAGACATGCTGTAAAAATAACTGGGCCGTAGTGCGGGCTGATGGTAGTTTTCGACACGGAATAAAATGAGCCATCTTAGTAAGCATGTCGACCACCACTAACACCGTCGTGTAACCCGACGAGGAAGGCAAGTGCATTAGAAAGTCCATGGAGATTGCTCCCCATGGTCTGCCCGGAGTCGGCAGGGGTTGAAGGAGTCCAGGAGGCGCACCTGACGCTGCTTTCACTTGTCGACATTGTACACATGAAGCAACGTAGGAAAACACATCATGTCGAACTCGAGGCCACCAAAAAGTCCGGGTGACCAAATGCAGTGTTTTGTAAAAACCAAAATGACCAGCAGCGGGGTTGTCATGACATTGCATCATGATGAGAGCTCTAAGCGTCCTGGTGGGTACATACAATAAACCCCAATGTCTTAGCAAGCCCTCCTCCAAAGTCCATGGGGAATCAGGTCCAACTTCCTCCCTTCTTTGTTGCGACCAGGCGTCCAATCGCTGCGCTTCCCGTATTTGAGCCGTCAAGTCCACCGGATCCTGAATCATGGCCAAAGATTCCGTTGGCAACACCGTTCATGGAGGAAAAGGATCTTCGGGACCAATATATTCGGGTTTTCTAGACAATGCGTCTGCTTTCCGATTCTGTCCACTAGGAACATAGGTGACGGAAAAATTGAACCTTGCAAAAAACAACGACCACCGAATCTGGCGTTGGTTCAACTTCTTGGCAGTAGACAAATGTTCCAGGTTACGGTGATCCGTTCGAACCTGCACCTTTTGCCGAGCCCCCTCTAGGTGATGTCGCCAGGTCTCAAATGCAGCCTTGATAGCCAGCAAGTCTTTTTCCCAGATAGTGTAATTGTGCTCAGAAGTTGTGAGCTTCCTTGAATAATATGCGCATGGGAAAAGAGGTGCGCCATCCTTCGAGGCTTGCAACAACACCGCCCCAATAGCTACATTAGAGGCATCTGTCTCGACCACAAATGGACGATTCGGATCAGGATGCCTTAATATTGGTTCAGCCTCAAAGGCTTTCTTTAGAGTTTCAAAAGCCTGTTGCTGCGGGGGCCCCCACTGAAACGGAACCTTCTTGCGAAGGAGCTGAGTGATGGGATCCATTAGTTTGGCAAAGTCCGGGATGAAGGTCCGATAGTAATTTGCGAACCCCAGGAGACGTTGCACGTCCTTTACTCGACGAGGGGGTTCCCAATTACACAAGGCCTCCACTTTCCTCGGGTCCATGGCAATGCCCTCGGGAGAGATGATATGTCCCAAAAACTCTATAGAAGTCTGGAAAAAGAGACACTTCTCCAGTTTCGCATAGAGTTTATGCTCCCGAAGACGTTGAAGTACCTGACGGACTTGACGAAGGTGGCTATCCCTGGACCGAGAGTAGATCAAAATGTCATCCAGGTACACCACCACAAACCGATCCAGCATGTCCCGAAAAATGTCGTTCATTAAGTGCTGGAAAACCGCGGGAGCATTGGTCAACCCAAATGGCATTACGGTGTATTCAAAATGTCCGTATTGGGTGCCAAACACTGTCTTCCACTCGTCCCCCTTGCACATCCGCACCAGGTTGTAGGCCCCTCGAAGATCGAGCTTGGTGAAAATAGTAGCCTCCCGCAACCGCTCCATCAACTCCGGAATGAGCGGCAAAGGGTAACTATTCCTTACCGTGTTGGCGTTTAACTGGCGATAGTTGCAGCACAAACGAAGCTCTCCCGTCTTTTTTTTAACAAACAGAACGGGAGCTGAAAGGGGAGACGATGATGGTCGAATAAATCCACGAGCCAAATTCTTATCTAGAAATTCTCGAAGTGCAGCCAATTCGGGCTCAGACATGGAGTATAATCGACCTTTGGGCAGTGGAGCATCTGGTAAAAGATCCACGGGACAGTCATAGGCTCAATGCAAATGTGAAACATGGTTTACCAACTGTGTTACCTGGTTTTGGAGAATCTGGTTACTTTGTAGCAGTTGGTCTATCTGTTGTTGTTGCTGCTCCACCAAACGCTGTAATTGAGTTTGGTCCATCTTGGTATGAAGATGGTTTGTCAGGCCAGAAGCAAAAATGTTATGCCCCACTTGTATCCACAGGTGAGCAATCACAATTCTGAAGCAAACAGAAACAAACCCCAAACAAGATAACTGCTGAAGTTTTTCCCAGTCCTTAGCAGTAAATCCGTTATCTTGTTTAGCAAACCTGAAGTGCCTATAAATCACAATGCCTCAGAGAATCTTCACAAGACTTCGCTCCAACAAAACACTTTGCTTCTGGCAAATTTCTCAAGCCAGTCCGTTTCCTTTTATCCCCTAAGGGGGGGTGTTAGTCTCATCAATTAATCATTGGCTCGACGCCTCCTTCCCAATTGAGATTGACGTCTCAATCTTCGTCTATTTCTCACATCAAGCCAGGATCCTTCAAATCCCTCCTCCTCTCCTGAAACCACTCGCCCATTTTCCTGATTAACTGCCACTGGCTGCTGCACAGGCAGAGAGGGAGAATTGGAGGAGACAGCAGACTCTGACAGCTCTAATAAATCAGGTTCGTCTCTCATAGCCAAGTCCACTTCCTCATCCTGGCTTCCCTCAGAATCACTCAGCAATGCCGGCTCATATTTCACTGCCATATCCTCTTCGCTCGAGCTCACATCTGCCAACGGAACAGATTCCAATCCCGGAGTCACAACACACTTATATACTGCTTCACAGTGCTTTACAGACCTTTAAGCGGTTTACAGAGTCAGCATATTACCCACCAACAATCTGGGTCCTCATTTCACTGACCTTGGAAGGATGGAAGGCTCAGTCAACCTTGAACCGGTGAGAACCGAACTGCCGGCAGCTGGCGATCAGCAGAAGTAACCTGCAATACTGCATTCTAACCACTGCGCCACCGCAGTTCTCTGTGTGGACTACATACTGTTATGATGGGTGCACAACCGGAAATCCTAAGGGGTTAATTTGGAAACAAATACTCCTGGACAAATTCTATCTATATGGTTTTGGTGGCACATAATTAGTCAATCAAAGAGATCAATGTAGTCCTGCACCTAGGAGCATTTGTTTAACAACCATTCTAAATTACAATAGCATTGAAAATAGTGAGTTCTAACCAATGCTCACAATTACAAACACGAAGCATCCCCTTGATCACATAATTAAAATTCACAGGCTTAGCAATCAGAATGTGTTTAAGATGGTTGGGGCATCTCAGGGTCACATGATTGCCATTTGTGACCTTCCCAAGGGATCTCTGACAAGCAAAGTCAATAAGGGTCACTTACTGACCATGTGATTTGCTTAGCAACCATGGCAAAATTTGGGTATGACTTAATAACTGCATTGCTTAATGACAGAGGTTCAGGTGCCAAATGAGGTTGTAAATCGAGGACCACTGTGGTTCTTGTATTACTTCTGCAATAAAAATAGGGCCAGCCTCTATTTCAACTGCAGGTTATTTTATAATATGGATCCCTTCCTGGGTAAAAACAGATTTTGCTGTTCAGCTTGTGCAACTTGCAGAAAACGTTCCTTTGAGGACCAAAGGCTTTATATTTGACAATGAGAGCATCCCAAAGGACTCAGCATATTGTAATAATCCAATCTTGAAGTTAACAGTATATATATCACTGAATCAGCACTCTCTCCCTCATGAAGGAGACAATTGGTCTACCAGCTGAGGCTGATAAAAGACCCATGTCACTATTAGTATATATTTAACCAGTTTTATATCAAGGAGAATGCACCAGATTGCAAGCCTGTTCATTAAGTGTTAGTGCAATCCCATTCAGAACTGGATCAACTGAGTCCGGGCTCAAACATTCTGTTTCCTATAAATTCAGATTCAGCTTGTTTTCCTATATCCAATCTTCTACCATTTGGAGGCGCATGGAGACTCTAGAGACATCCAACCCTGAATTTTCAGGAAATAGTGCTATAGTCAAGGATAACTGACAAGGATTAATTATATTAACCGTTTTGAGCCATCCAGAGTCATCGACAAGTGGGTATTTCTAGAATTTTAACAAATAAATCACATCCTTGATTTTAATTTTGTTTAACATTGTTTCTTTTGCATATTTTTTGCTCTACTTTCATATAATGAAGTACTTGTGGTTGAATCTATTTTTATTATTATATAGCAGAGTGGCAGAATCTAGGTCAGTTTTGTGTAACAATTTGCAAACTGATACAGTTAGAAAATTTTACAAATATTTATCCACATTCTGCATTTTTATTCCAGGCACTACAAGAGCTCCCAGAGATGGGGAAGTCCCTGGAGTGGACTATAATTTTATACCTGTTGATCAGTTCAAGGCATTGGAAGAAAGTGGAGCTTTGCTAGAAAGTGGAACATATGATGGTACATTAAAATTTATCATTTGATGCTTAACATTTTTGTGAGATATAATTACAGATAGTTCCTCTGTTACCAACTATTTGTTCAGAGGTTATTTGAAATTGCAACAGCATTGAACAAGAAGTATATATTACCAGTCATCAAAGTTGCAATTGTCATACCACCCCTGCAGTCACATGATTGTGGTTCAGTTGCATGGCCACCACCACCTCACGTTTAATACGGCTGTACCCCATGGTCGTGTGATTGCAGTTTCTAATGTTCCCTGCTGCTTTCCACAAGCAAAGCCAATGAGGAGCTGGTTACGGTCATGTGAGGTCTTTTCTTAATGACCTGCTTGGTCCTCACTTGAGTTCAGTACACTGTGATCATGTATTCATATTAAAGCTGTGAAATGGTTTAAGATAAACCGGAATCTTAATCTGTATTGGACTTAGCTTAGAATTCTATCAGTTGTTTCTCATCATCATAGTGTCCTGGTTTGGTAATAACACAAAACTATTAAGGATTAATTGAAAATAATTTTAGCACTCAGAAAAGAAAGTGCTGCATCGCTTGTTTATACCTTGATGATTGATATGATATCAAATATGTGTCAGTCAATGTGTTCGTGTCTATATGCATAGCTTTAAAGTTGACCATTGTTATTGCATAGAAAGTTGTTTTTATGCAGGGGTGGCAACAATTTTTCAGAGACTGTATTTTAAATGTTTTATCACAGTTGGTGATAGCTATTAAAGAAGCTGAGCTTGTCAGCTGGGGAGCTGGCAGCCTGGGTTTGAGATCCGAATTCTGTGTAATGAGGTCAGCTCCTGCCCACCTAACAATTTGAAGGCATGCAAATGCAAGTAGATTAATAGGTACCACTTTGGTGGGAAGGTAACAGCAATCCATGCCCCTTTGGCGTATAGCCATGCTGACCATGGAGATTGTCTTTGAACAATGCTGGCTCCCTTGGCCAAGAAATGGGGATGAGCACCGTGCCTTAACATCAGACTCAACTGATAGAGAAACCTTTACCTTTAATAATGTTACCAGAGAGATTATTCTAGCTTAAGCCTGATTTTGTACAGTTTGGAACTTTCCTTTTTGTTTGCTTTTAGATTTGTTTAGGATTTTCTTTGCATACTTATACACGTATTTGGTAATAACTTTTATTACTATATCTGGATACCATATTATCAGTTTATAAAGACATTTGATATGGAGTTATTCTCCGTGGAGCTGCTGCGAGCATCCAGACAGTGGGAGGTGCTCCAGTCTTCACTTCTAACAGGCTGAGCTATAATTGAGGAACGCTCCTCCTCCTCCAGGTGACTCCTCCATGCGTTCCCCCAGTTTTAGCTCAGCCTCGCTAGAGACAGGCAGCTTGATCGTTCACTCCTGGGCCGATTCAGGTTTTTTTCTACTTTTACAGATCCAGGTTTGTTTTTCTCCTTTTCTCCTTGTCCCCTGCGCTTTTAGTTTCGTCCCAAATTTAGTGATAGGGCGATATTTCGTCCCTTAGGGGGGAAATAGGGGGATTTGGAGCCTTTTGCCCCCCCCACCCCCCCTCCCTTTTCCTCTGCCATTTGCTTTCAAGCCGGGCTGCATCTAAGCAGCAGCTTGGGCTCGCTCTATTTTTAGCGCTCCGTTGCGCCTTCCCCCCACGAACGCCTTAGTAGAGGAAGAGCTTCCTCTTGCAGCCCTCGTGATTTTCCTGCATTCCGGCTTGCCGTTTATTGATTTCGAGGGCTTGTGCGTCTCTGAGTGTCTCGTGCCGGGACCGGCGGCCATTTTGGGCGCGCCTCGTGGCCGGCCGCCATTTTGGATTTTGGCTTGTTGATACGATCGGGCTGCGACATTTGTAAAGGCCCATAACGGGACCTGCAGGCCGTGTGGAGCCTCAATTTAAAGGGTAGTGTGGTTCCGTGCCCTGTTGCCCTTCTTTTCAAGTTGTTTAGTTGGCTTTTGTTTTTTTCCGCAGCTCGCTCAGAGGCGCAGGCACCTACTTCCCATTTTTGTTGGGAGGCTGCCTCAGGAGGCCTTTGTTTTTTTCCTGTCATCTTTTTATTTCCTGGCCTCAGCGTTCATTTGGTCTATTGGTTGATTAATTTTTAGTTCTAAATTTTCTCCTTTTTTATTGGTAACACATAAATCAGCAATAAGCTAAAAACAGATTGTTATCAATCTTTTTTGTTTGGATTTGATTGGAACCCTTGGGGCTCCACCCCCCCCCAAATAAATAAATAAATAATAATAATAATAATAATAATAATAATAATAATAATAATAATAGTAATAATAGTAATAATAGTAATAATAATAATAATAAGTTGATAGGTACAGAATAAAAAAAAAATTATCCAAAAGGGGGACGTGGCCCAACTTTAGGAAAGCCGGCCTACGTTGTAGGACGAACTCCTAGGCGTGCCAACCGCCTTTTTTTGTTTCTAATATTCTCTTGATATCATGGCAGAGGGCAATCCCAGCGGTTCTTCTTTGAAGACCAAGTCAAAGACGCACTACCTGCGCAAAAGGGACAAGGACTCCTCCAGGGCCTCTCAAATGGATGCCTTAAGGCGCCATAAGACCTTGGAGAAGGAGTTTGACAAACGGTCTAAAGACTCGCATTCTATAACCCTTGCCCCCCCCTCTACCGCTCAACCCCCTCCCCCACCAGGACAGCCTTCTCCTTCCAGGTGCAGCACAACCTCCCGAAGTCACCAGGCCTCTCGCACGCCTGAAGCGACCTTCACACCCACCACCGCGGGCCTACGTTCAGAAGACCCGCCCACAACCATCATTCCGGACAATGTTAGAGAGTGGATGCAACTGGCCATCTGGCAAGGAATAGCTGAAGGCATTCAGCAGCTGTCCAGACCAGGCTTCCAAATGATGGCACCCGAGGTCGAATCGATGTCCGGAAGGTCTCTCTCCAGACCGGCTTCACATCACGGTCAGGTACCTTCCCAAGTGGAAGCCCCTTTCCCGGAAGGGGAGGAGGCTCAGGAAGAGGAAGAAATGGGGTTTGAACCCTTCAGGGAAGAAGAAGGGTCAGACAGAGGGTCTCTCCAATATTCAGAACCCTTTTTCGAAGTAAACCCCATGGAAGGGGAGATGTCCGAGGACGAGGGCATCTCCCCTGACCAGCCAGTATTCGTAGGCCTATTTAAGCCTCACTTGTTTAAGTCCTTGCTATTCAAGGCAAAGAATGTCTCGGGCCTGGCTTCCCAGTCTCCCTCTGAACCATCACCAGCGACCCCGGGGGGACCAGAAGACTCAGTTTTCAGACAGCCGGTCATCGAAACTGAGGTTATTCCAACCCCCCCAATTTTTTCCAATTTGGTTGCAAGGCAATTGGCCTCTGCGGGTCCCCCTCCCGCTCCTTCCAGCCAAGACAAGAGATTGTTTAATCTCGACCCGGAATTTTCTTCCATGCTAAACCCTCCGGAGGTAGACGACCCCATAGTGAGACTAGCATCTTCATCCAACCCCACTGACGCTCTAGAAGCGCTGAAGCCAGAGGATAACTGAGCAGAGATGGCCCTGCGGCGAGCGCACCAGTCGGATGCTTGGGCCATCCGGTCGGCCACAGCCGCGTCATTTTTCACCCGATCTTCCATCAGGTGGCTCAGACAGCTGAAACAGCATGTCCCCCCGTCAAACACTAGGGCTCATCAGGACATTGCAAAACACAGCCGCAGCGGAGTTCACGGCCGATGCCACTTTTCATTCTGTAAAATTTTCTGCTAGGGCCATCTCCTCGCACGTTTCTGCCCGAAGGCTACTTTGGCTTCGGCACTGGCAGGCCAATGTCAAGAATAAAACTAAGTTGGCCTCAGCTCCTATAGCGGGGGGGAAATTGTTCGGCCCAGCTCTCGAGCCATTGCTGATGGAGAGCCGGAATAAGAAGAAATTCCTACCATCGCTTTTTCGCAGGCAAGAGTCTAGAGGGTCCCAGCCCTTTCGGAGGGGCTCCTTTCGCCCCTCCTTTCAACTGTCTTTCACCCCTAGGTATCAGGGCTCCCCGATGTTCCGGTCAACCTATCAGGACCGGAGCGACTCGGGGGATAGAAATAGAAGGGGAGGCTCCTACAGGAGACCCTTCTGGGGTGCAGGGAATAAGGTGCCCCGCTGTCCCAGGTAGTTTCTCAGTTTCTTATCCCATTGGCGGTTGCCTTAAGTACTTTGCCGACCAGTGGGACTTATCCACGTCAGATTCCTGGGTTAGGGACACTGTAAGGTTTGGTCTCCCTCTTCAGTTTCAGTCTGCTCCCCCGGAACACTTTATGGTTTCCCCCCTTTCTAGAGACCCGACTAAGCGGGCTCTCATGGCGGTCGCTATCACTCACCTTTCCGATATCAAGGCCATCCAGCCCGTGCCTTTGTCACAGCGGGGAGGGGGGTTCTATTCCCTCCTCTTTTTGGTCCCGAACCATTCCCGGGGGTTGGAGACCCATTTTAGATCTGAAGAGGCTCAATCGCCATATTGTCCGTCACAAGTTCAAGATGCATACACTTCAGTCGATCTTACAGGGTACTAGGAAGGGAGACTGGCTCACTTCCATCGACCTCTCCAAGGCATATCTCCATATACCCATTCACCCCTCGTATTCCAAGTATTTGAGATTTTGTTATAACAACCAGCATTACCAATACGTAGCCCTTCCTTTTGGTCTCGGCCCCGAGGACCTTCACCAAGGTGTTGGCGGCCCTGGCGGCTTACCTTAGGCACTTCCCTATCCGCATTCACTGCTACCTTGACGACATTCTTATTCTGTCTCCTACCCGACACCAGGCTGAGAGTGACACTAAGACCACCCTCTCAGTGCTTCAGGCTCACGGATTCCTCGTTAACTGGGAGAAGAGCCAACTTGACCCTTCCACCCGTATAGCGCACTTAGGAGCTGTGATTGATTCGGTCGAAGGGAAGGTCTTCCTCTCCCAAGAGAGGTTCACCAGTATCCAAAAAGCTATCAGGACAATCAGACAGACTAGAAGGGCCTCGTTGCTGAACTTGTCCAAGTTGCTTGGAAAGTTAGTCTCGTGTATATCAATTATTCCCTGGGCACGTTTACATTCCAGATCCTTGCAGTGGTTCCTTCTGCCTTACCAACGTTCCGGAAGGAGCAACTCAGGTCTCGTGGTGAAGGTTCCTCCAAGAGTTCTCGCCTCCCTCCTCTGGTGGACAAGACCCTCTACCAACAGAGGTCATCTCTTCAAGGAGCCCCAAAGGGTCACTCTCACAACAGACGCCAGCCTCTCCGGATGGGGAGCCCACGTGCAGTCACTTTCAGCCCAGGGAACTTGGTCAGCAACCGAGCGGCGCTGCAGCATCAACTGGCTGGAGCTGCACGCAGTATATCTGGCCCTGCGTGCCTTTCTCCCCCAGGTACGGGGCCGTCACATTCTGGTCTTAACAGACAACACTACGACCAAAGCCCACATCAACCGTCAAGGGGGCACTCATTCTATTCGACTCATGAGGGAGGCCGAGCGAATTTGTCGATGGGCAGAGAGACATCTCTTATCCATCAGGGCGGAGCACATCTCGGGGGTCTCGAATGTCCAAGCAGACTGGCTGAGCAGGGCCACGCTGGACCAATCGGAATGGCGCCTTCACCCCTCCTGGTTCAGGGAGGCAGCAGCGATGTTCGGTCAGCCCTTGGTGGACCTGTTCGCATCCCCGCTCAACGCCCAGACACCGCGGTTCTTCTCTCGTTACCCTGCCAACGGCGCAGAGAACCACGATGCCCTGCACTGCCCCTGGCCCACTGGGCTTCTGTACGCCTTTCCTCCCCTCCTGCTAATACCCAAGGTGATTCAAAAGTTGATTCTCGAAAGGGCGGAGGTCCTCCTGATAGCCCCGTATTGGCCCAGGATACCGTGGTTTGCGGACCTTCGCAATCTGTCAGTGGCCCCGCCGTGGAGGATCCCCCTTGCCAGGATCTCTCTGTCCCAGGGACCTCTTCAACATCCAGACCCGCAGTGGCTTCAGTTAGCCGTCTGGAGGTTGAGTGGGAAAGGCTAAAAAATGAGGGTTTGTCGGTCCAGGTCATCAATACCATCCTGGCAGCAAGGCAGCCTTCGACTACCCGCATTTATGACGCAACCTGGAACATCTTTTGTAAGTGGTGCCATAAGTTGTCCGTTGATCCGCTCTCGCCTTCAATTGCGCAAATCCTGGCCTTCCTACAGACCGGACTAGATAGGGGCCTCTCCCCCAACACTCTGAGAAGACAGGTCACAGCCCTGTCCACGGTGATCGCTGGCAGCTCTTCTGACTCACTTTCCCACCACCCTCGCACAAGGTCTTTCCTTAGAGGGGCTTCTAATCTGCACCCTCCGGTGATCCACAGATACCCTACCTGGGATCTTAATAAAGTTCATATGGCATTGACTAAACCTCCCTTCGAGCCTCTCAGGGAGGCGCCACTTCAGTTTCTCACATTCAAAGTGGTGTTCCTTGTGGCGATAACATCGGCAAGAAGGATATCTGAAATAGCAGCTCTATCCGTGAGAAAGGACTTATGTGTCTTCCACACTGATCAGGTGGTTCTGAGACCAGATCCCGCCTTTATGCCAAAAATCAACACGGCCTTTCACAGATCCCAGGAATTAATTCTGCCTAATTTTTGTCCCAAGCCTTCCCGAGAAAGGGAAAGGCAGTGGCACACCCTCGATGTGCGAAGGGCCCTTCATATCTACATCTATCGTACACAGTCAATCAGATAATCAGAGTCTTTATTCCTGTCCTTTCAGCCAAAGACGCTGGGCTGCAAGGTTTCCCCGTCTACTGTTGGCCGCTGGATTAGGGCTACTATATCCAAGGCCTATTTAGCGCAGGCTCTCCCTGTCCCTAGTGGGATTACCGCTCACTCTACAAGGAGTGCAGCCACCTCAGCAGCCTGGGCTACTCAGGCGTCGATTCAGGATATCTGTCGAGCAGCTACCTGGGCGTCTCCATCTCCCTTTATACGTCACTATAAAATCGATGTTTATGCCTCAGCTGAGGCTTCCTTTGGTAGGCGAGTCCTTCAACAGGTGGCAAAAGATCCAGAGGTGATTCCGGACCAGACGGAGTCCCTCCCGTAGGACAGGCCATGCTTTGGTATGTCCCACTGTCTGGATGCTCGCAGCAGCTCCACGGAGAATGGGCGTTGGTACCTACCTGATACGCCCGTTCTCGTCAAGCTGCGTAGAGCATCCAGCCCCACCCTAATTGGTCCGTCTGGTGGGGAGTCCTGTTTCGGCCACAGTTGAGACTTGTATTATAGTTGACATGAGAGGATAGTTGTTGTCTTCTCGTCTTCGTAAAACTGGGGGAACGCATGGAGGAGTCACGTGGAGGAGGAGGAGCGTTCCTCAATTATAGCTCAGCCTGTTAGAAGTGAAGACTGGAGCACCTCCCACTGTCTGGATGCTCTACGTAGCTCGACGAGAACGGGCATATCAGGTAGGTACCAACGCCCATTCTCCTGAGAGCTGTTCTGAACATCCAGGCATAAGAGGTGCTTCTGTCTCTCGTTCGATAGGCTGAGCTGATTTTTGAAGACACTCGTCCTTGTGGCTCCTCCCAAGTGTCCCCAGCCTTCGTTCAAGCTAGGCAACTTTTCCTTTACTGGATCTTCAGAACAGGAATCAGAAAATTAAACAAAATCCACTCAGGTCAGATTGCATCTTTTCTGGCTGCCCGCGATTGTTGCAATCTTTTACAATTCAAACAGAGATCAGCTGACTGTTGGAGCTCGCTGAGCGGAGGCTAGAGATCGCACCATAGCCTTTATTAACAGCTATATTCCCTGCAGCAGGAATCACCCGATTACAAGGGGGGAGGCATCAGAGCTTCCTCTCTGTCCAGTGAGCCAAGATAGAAGTTTTCTCTTTTCTCTCCCACTGGTTCCAACTGCTGACAAGAGGGCTATGGAGTTATTTTATAAGGGAAAAATAGAGTTATAGTTTCAAAATATTAAACTAGCTGAAGCCCTGGCAGTTTCTTTATGCTATATGGAATGTCATTATTAAAATTGCAATGATTGATTTAAGGAGTAAAAAGCCAATTGTTTAATTTTTCAAAGGCACTTATTTTATTAAAAATATTGCTGAGATCCCTCAAGTGCAGCAGCATAGCATTTTTAGCTTTCTGAGGTGTAATTTGGTGTTGAACTGTTTTATTTGAACAAGCCTTCAAATGAAAGAATAGAAATAATGCTCTAACCACACCTTTTAATACCACCTTTGTGTGAATTGCTGTTTTATGTTTCTGCATAAATATGTTTGTTCTTGGTTGTAGCTGCCAAAAAAATCTACAGATTCTTCTGATTAATTATGGTATACTATAGATTGAAATAAAATTGGTTTTCATTAGTTTTTATAAGTTTCATTTGGAACTAATGAATATAAAATAAAATAATCTTCTTTAAATGGAAGGTTCATATAGACAACCATTTGGGGATTAAATGATTTATATTGTTCAACAACAATATCAGAGCTTGAGGGTTAAATTTGAAAATTATAGTATTTTAGCATATATGCTATATTTCTACAAAGGAGATAGATGAATTAATCACATATTTTACAGAAAAATCTATTGCATTACATAATCAAATATATAGAAATGGATGGTTATATTCTTTGCTTCTTAAAGGGACATTTGTATTATACACTTACCTAGGAGTGAAAAGCCAACATGAGTTTGTCAAAAACAAATCATGCCAAATAAATCTTATTTCATTATTTAATAAAGTTACTAAATTAGTGGACCAGCAAAATGCTATGGATATAGTATATTTGGATTTCTGTAAGGCATTGACAAGGTAGGCTACAGCCTGCTTCTTGGTAAACTAGAAAAATGTGGAATAGACAGCATCAGCACCAGATAGATTTGTAACTGGCCGACAAACTGCTAAATGGTTTAGATAAGGGAATAGAAAGGGAACTCATCAGATTTGCAGAAGACATCAAGCTGGCAGAACTAGACAACACCCCAGAAGATAAGTCAAGATCCAGATGGACCTTGACAGATTTGAACACTGGGCTCTAACTAATATGATGAAATTCAGTGTAGAGAAAAGTAAGGTTTTACACTTAGGCAAGAAAAAACAAGTATACAGGAACAGATTAAGTAAAGCTTAGCTCAACAGCAGTAGCTGAGAAAAGGAGCTTGGAGTCCTAGTGGACAGTCACTTAAATAAAAGCCAGCAGTGTGCTGCAGCTGCTAAAAAAGCCAATTAACAGTGGGATAGAATCAAGATCACATGAAGTATTAATACCACTTTATAAGGCCTTGGTAAGACCACACTTGGAATACTGCATCCGACTTTGGTCACCATAATATTAAAAAGATGTTCAGACTGTGGAAAGAGTGCGGAAGAGAGCAACAAAGATGATTAGGGGGCTGGAGGCTAAAGTATATGAAGAACAGTTGCAGGAATTGGGTAAGTCTAGTCTATTGAAAAGAAGGACTAGAGGCAACATGATAGCAGTGTTCTAATATTTGAGGGGCTACCACAAAGAAGACGAGATCAACTTATTTTTCAAAGCACCGGAAGGCAAAACAAGAAGCAATGGATGGAAACTAATTAAGCAGAGAAGCAACCTAGAACTAAGGAGAAATTTCCTGACAGTGAGAACAATAAACCAGTGGAACAGTTTGCCTTCAGCAGTTGTTGGTAGTTCATCATTGGAGGCTTTTAAAAAAAGACTTGGACAGCCCTTTGTCTAAAATGGTGTAGGAGCCTGCTTGAGCAAGGGATTGGAATAGAAGACCTTCGAGGTTCCTCCCAACTCTGTTATTATGCTGTTCTTCGCCCTATTAAAATTGAGGCATATGTCTTGTTTATGGTAAATATTGCTGCAGTAGGCTGCCAAAACTCCAGATTTTTTCAGCTGAATATGTAACATATATAACTTGCACATAATTACTTCAGCTTCTGTAAGGACACATTAGGATGTGCTGACCAAATAACTGATGTAGACAGATTTTTAGAAATACTAGGCATAGCATACATAGTAAAAATTGTCATTATTTCTTACTGTTATTTATGAGCAGTTTATTTGTATAAATATAACTCTGCTTGGAATCTTGCAGTTGTTCTTGCCTTCTCTTGGGTTGTTTTTTTTTTTTTTAAATTTCAGATTAATGCAATAAAAGCAGATGCTAGAAGTTGGATAAACCAGAAATGTATCTAGCTATTCTTACTATCAAGAAAAATAAAAAAAGGCATGATACAGGACTTTATACTATGATGATTGTAAATAATAATCCAGAATGCTGTCATCTAAATTGTGTCACTTTATATTTCCTGTGGAGAAAAATAGTGTAGGAGCAACTGTCTCATGCAAGGAATGATTGGATAAGTGACTTTGAACAAAGTATCAAAGATAACCCTTAAAAATATAAAATATCAGAATACTTGACATCCAGATAAAATAATTTAAAATCTGCCGATTGTTTTTTTTCTTCAAATTATTGAACCTAAGTAGTGATATCAATACAGTAGGTGTTGAGAATCAGAGACAATCTTGAAGCAAATATTCAGAAACTATTATGTAAGCAAAGAGGACATCCTTGACTTATGACCATAATTGAGCCTGCCTATTGCAGTTATAAGGCATGGCAGTTATTAAGCAAAGCACCCACATTAACACCTTGCATAATGACCACAATCCCTGCTTTTCCTGTTGCAGTTGTTAAGCATAGCACAGAGTCCTCAGGGGAGGCCTTGGGAGACCTAGTGCAGGTCCAGCCTTCATTTCAGCACCTCCCCAGCTCACATATGGCGTGCCCAGATTCCCCCCACCCCTTGTGGCACCTTGTGCTGCACTTGATGACTCAAAAGAGATCTTAGATATCACCTGTGAGTAGGGGAGTCTGCTGATCCATCCTTCCTTATGCAGTACAGATGCCATGTGCTGCCATCCTAGAAGCAGACACCAGTCTGGACTGGCTACAATTCTTTGCATCCACTCCCAAAATGGTGCCCCTTGTGGAACGACTCCATGTGGCCCCTGTGTAGGAAGATTGCACAGTAAATTGGCTGCTTTCCTGAAAGAGTTACATGGAAAAGATAAGTGACCTGAGATGTGAGTGGGAGTTAATTGGGGAGAATGTGGGACCCAGCATGGGGATGCAGGTCAGGGGTGGGATTCTACCTGGTCAGTCCAGTTCTATAGAACCAGTTGTTATGATTCTGTGCAGTTTGGAGAACCGGCAAAACGCTCCACTGGCTGGCCCTGCCCCTTCCCTCCCCGCCTGCACTCCTTACCTGGCATACTTGCCTGCCTTTGGTAAGTTGCTATTTTCCCCTTTTTTTCCCCTGACCATCAGCTGTTCTGCTGTGCCGGGAGATTTAGATTAGTTAAAAAGCAGGAAATCGTTGGATTTCTTGCTTTCTAGCTAATCTAAAAGCAGAGCTGAACCTCCCTTAGGACTAAAGCTTCTATTTTTTAGTGCAGACTCAGGCAATAGATTGCAGAAAGGTAGATCTCTGAGTGTGATTCTGTAAGCATTTCAATCTGCCTACCTGATTTGCCTAATTTGGGGTAAAAGTTGCTCTTTTTTATTAAAAAAATTCATTATTTACATACATGGTGTGTTGTGAGTTAATTTTGTGAGTTTGCTTGCTAGCAAATTTTATATGACAGACTCAGGCAATAGATTGCAGGGAGATAGATCTCTGGGTGAATCTGTGATTCTGTGAGCAACTCAATCTGCCTGCCTGCTTTGTCTGATTTTGGGAAAAAGTTGTTCTTTTTTAATAAAAAAATCAATATTTACATAAATATTTGCAATATTTACATACAAGCCATGCACAGTCAGCAATCCACACCCACCAAGTCACGTGACCACCAAGTCACACCTACAAATTAGGACACACCCACAGAACCAGTTGTTAAGAAATTTGAATCCCACCCCTGATTCAGATCCTTGACTTGCAGTGACCCAGTGGGATGTGGCGGGGAGAACATAGTGGGGAGGCCTCCTGAAAATCCTTGCAGTTGGTCATAAGGGTGGACAGGCTGCCAATGTTTATGTGACTGCGCGGTGCTGGAACTTCAGGCAGGATCATAAATCCCTTCATTCAGTGCTGTTGTAAATTCAAACAGTTGCTAGATGAATCATCATAAATTGAGGACTACCTGGAAATATACACTTTCCTCACTCACTGGAAAGTGAAAAGCGAGGAAAAGTTATCATCTGTTAGTATCTGTTATTAAAGCTAATGTCAATAAATATAATTCTAGTCTTATTTTGGAATCTGTTTCATGATCTAGGCTACCTTGGACTGACAAAAAGAAATGTCAACTGCAATGTCAAAGTAATGGGACTTTTATACCCTGTTACCATGCGTACTCCACAAATATGTATTTATGGCATATCTATCATTTGCCTGTTCTTGCCTTTGCTCAGATGATCATGAACCTAAATTCTTTGTTATTTACTTATTTATTCACTTATTCTATTTAGTTACATATGTGACATGGGTGGCTATATAAACATGAGAAAGAAAAAAGCAATGTTTTATAAATTTATATGGCTCCGTATCTTAAAAGTTAGGACTCTGGGACGTTAATAAAGACAAAATATTTTGCAAGCTATTAATGTGTAAACATAATAACAACTTAGCCTAAGCATGTATGATTATATATATGTTTTCTTTCTTTTTTTTTCTTTTACATATACATATATAAGGTAATTTCTATGGGACTCCTAAACCTCCAGCTGAGCCTAGTCCATTCCAACCTGATCCAGTGGACCAGGTGCTTTTTGATAACGATTTTGACCTGGAATCTCAAAGAAAAAGAACAACATCTGTCAGCAAAATGCAGAAAATGGATACTTCCCTTCCTGAAGAAGAAGAGGAAGAAGAAAAAGTAGCAATTAATGGTAATGGAGGAACAGGTCAGTGTACATTTTTAATGTAAAATTAAAGCTTGTGAAAAATAGTTTAGAAATGTAATAAGTCATTTGTAACAACAATTCTTTGTTTATAAGAAATTTTCTCTTCTAAATATTTTATATAGATTTAATATATTGAGTTTATTAAATGTGAACAGGTACAGATATACTGTACAATACAAATTCAGATATCTTAATAAATATTGTTTTCAGTTTTCTTAGATTAATGTACTTGAAATTTGTCCAAGGATAGGTATTCTTTCAGGGCCAAAGACATGTTTGGAATTTTGAGAGGGCACTCTTATGAAATGTCTACCACAGATAGTCCTCAGCTTATGAGTAGTCACTCAGCATCTGTTCAAAGTTATGACAGAACCTCCTCCCTACTTACGATCCAGTTTCAAAATTATGGTCACCACAGTTCTCCCACAATTATATGCTCTTATAGGGAGGAACGCCTGTCTGGCGCCAGGGTAAGAGGCACATTGGCCGGGAAGAGTCACACTCCCTTAGCAGAAGTGGCAGGAGGGTGGGCTGCGCTGGCTTGTTCTTGATAGCGGGCTGGGGGGCACTTCATTAACAGTCTTCTGATTTCTGGCACGTGCATGTGCACCAGCCAGCTGATCTTTGCGCATACATGTGCACCAAAAACCAGAAGACACTGCTCTTCTGGTTTCCGGCATGCAGGCGTGCACACGCTCCCGTTTCGGCACTCAGTGCCAAAAAGGTTCGCCAACACTGGTCTAGGTGCAAATTATACTGCATAACTCTTAGGGAATTTGTGATATATTCAGTTTATCTTTGTGCAAAACAGAATAAAGATAAATTAGATACTATATACATGTTTTATATACTTCTATTCTTTTTTAAAATTGAAAGCTGCCCAGATATTTAGAGATGGGCAGCAAACTAACTAACTAACTAAATAAAACAGATGAATTATTTTCTTTAAACAATTGCAGAATTCAAAGAACGACATTTGGACTCTTCTGATTGGATGAAAACTGTTCCTAGTTATAGTCAAACAAATAGTTCTGTGGATTTCAAAAATTATTTATCAAGGGAAGAAAACTTAGAGCCTCTGCCCAAGAACTGGGAGATGGCCTACACAGATACCGGAATGATCTATTTCATTGAGTGAGTAGAAGCTGATATATGCATTTAGAATTATCAAATCAAGATGATTGTTAGTACACTTAAAGATGTTTTAGCTGATTAATTTCTGCTAACATGTTAATAATATATTCTATCCATATTCCATTGCAAAAATTTATTTGGGGGGTGTGTGTGAATCTCTATCAAGGAAAATATTTTCTCCTAAAGAGGCTGTATTTCCCAAAATCAAAGATCTCTGTAGACTTTTGCTGAGATCAGTGCAGTGCAATTGTACAGAATACATTTTTTTATAAAAGGCAAATCTGTAGAAGTCTCTCTGTAAACATATTTCCAGTAAATCATTGTAAAACATTGTAAAAGTTTTGATATATTTTTTTATATTTCTAAATACATAGTTTTAATACAGGACAGTGACAATTCTAAGAACTAAATGTCTCATTTAAATAATGAATTTATTATTTTATAATTATGCTATGAATTGGATATTCTAACAACCTAAAAATATGAGATAATATTTATCTTTAGTTTGGATAATTTCTATTTTTATGAATATCCTTAAAAGCAAGCTGAATAGAATATGATTTTAGGCTTATTATAAATAGTTAGAAGGGACATGTGAGTTGTTGTTTCATTACCCTGTTTCTTCTCTGGTAAAATGCACAGATACCTGCACAAATCATGAATATATCATTCACTGAATGCTAAACCATTAGTTATCAGTATTTTCTGACAACTTTAACCTAAGTTAATCCCATTCAAAACAAATCTGTTGTTTTGTAGAAAACTATGTCAACTGTGACTATGAATACATCCCTCTAAAACAGATTTTGGCTGTTTAACAAGTTTTTTTCTGTCATATAAATCTGTCATTTTAAAAACAACATGATTCAAGCATCTTTCAGAATTTTGAAGCATAGTTCCTCTCTGGTTATTTTTATCAGAAATCAGAAGTTATTTTTCAAATAATTATGAAAAAATATGTTTATTTTTAATTAATTACAAATTACAAATAATTAAATATAGCCAGGGCTCCATTTTTAAATATTTAATAAAAGTGAAATACGTGCTTAGAATTTTTTCTTCATTTGTGCCAGACATCACATATAGCTGTGCTTTGCAGATAAAAAGGTCACGCATGCAGGACTAAGCTGTCTCCATGTAGCTGCATATGTCTGTCTCTGTCTCCCTCTCTCCCTCCCCCCCTCTACAACACAGAGAGAGAGAGAGAGAGAGAGAGAGAGAGAGAGAGAGAGAGAGAGAGAGTCTGAAGATAAGCTGCAACATGTTTCTGTAATGAAGGAAACTTTTTATTACTATTTTCTAATTAATTTCTCTGTCTCCACAGCCACAATACGAAAACTACCACCTGGCTGGATCCTCGTCTGTGTAAAAAGGCCAAAGCCCCTGAAGACTGTGAAGATGGAGGTAAGAAGCTCAAGATCCCATTATCTAAACCCTGTTATGTAGGTTTTAGTTCATGTTTATTGAATTGTTGGAAAAAAGCTTTCCTGGTGTAATAAATTACTAACTGTACTAATCAGTTGCATATTGTTTCTGCATTATAGTATCTGATTTACATACATTTATCACATCCTTGTAATCTTGTTCCTCTGTCTCAAGCACTCTGATCAATTCTTTCTGTAGCAAGGATCCTCATACTTCCTCTTATATTTCAAGGTCAGCCTGCAGCTGGAACACTCTAAAGATGCCTCCCGGTGCTCTGCTCCAGAAATGGTGGTTTCCTATTATTCCCTTTTAAGACCTTCCATCTGGGCAGTCTGCATTACATGATATCAGTTTTTTTTTTATCTCCATAGCATCAGTATTCACATTTGGAGTGGTCATTATTTTGTTTTATTGAATTCTTTTAGATCCCTTCAATTACAATAACTTGTCCTCCCAGTTCAGGCATTCCAAAATGCAGGGGCTGCAACTGAAAAAAAACCATTACCTTTATTTCCCTCCCCACTTCTACTTCTCAGAACCAAAGAACCATCAATAGATATTGATGGGTGTGAATTTTGTAATATCTCGGTAATGTTGTGAATTGTACTTGGATAATTACTGGCAACCCAAAAAGAAATGCTATTGGTTGTGGCACAGAGTCATTAACTTGTAGGCTGCTGCATTTTGAACCAATAGCAGTTTCCAGGTGTTTTGAGAGAGAATTGTAACTAGAATGAACTGCAGTAACCCAATTGGGTATAGATAAGAGCATGCCAACCCTTCTCTTGCTTCTCAGAATTGCAATTTTTCTCATTATCTTTTATCTGCTCCCATCCCCTAAAAAAGTTCAGGCTGGCAGTATTCAACAGAGTAGCATTAGCAAGCTTATGTTGTCTCACCTCAAACTGATGGATGAAATCACTCACAGTGATTTTTAAGTAGCAGGGGAGAGACTCTTAAGCCCTAAGGAACTCCACAGCATAATGCTGACATTTCCTTTCCCAGTGGCATTTTACTGATGGATTATGTGCCCTCAGGTTGGGGTTGATTCTTAGTGACCACATAGACAGATTTTCTGTAGGAGTATCTGTCCCCAATTGATCCTTCTGATCTTCCAATACATTACTACTGCTGTTAATTGTTTCCATCTTGCTACTGGTCATCCTCTTTTCTTTTCTTTCAGTCTTTTCCAGCATCAGAGCCTTCTCCATAGGCTTCATATAATGTATCCAAAGAAGGATAATATGAGCTTGGTCATTTATCCCTCAAGTGAGAATTCTGTTAATTTATTTGTTTGTTTTTCTTGGCTATCAATGGTATTTCCTAGAGTCTTCTCCAATACCAGCATTCAGAAGCATTAATATTCTTTCTATGCCACTATGCTTTCAGTGCTTCTGTCCTTTCTATGTTACTTCTTCAAAGTACAATATTCCAGAGCAGGGGTCGCCAACCTTTTGGACCTCAGGGACCACCAAACTCATAATTTTAAATCCCGTAGACCAGACCCTGGGAAAATCACCAAAAAACTCTGCAGGAAAATTCCCCACCCCATTTTCCTACCAATTGATCATTCTTTATTTGGGATCGCAGGATACCATCTCCAGCTCCATTCTCGAGGAGAGAGAGAGAGAGAGAATTTTGGCTTCATGCAGGGAAGCAGCAGAAGTCTTTCCTTCTCTCCCCCAAACTCCACCAGAAACAAGTCTTTGTGACTCTTGGAGCAGGATGCCTTGCAGGGTCTCAAAGGCTGATTTCTGGTGGAGTTTGAGGGAGAGAAAGAAAGAATTTTGCTGCTTTCCTTGTATGCAGCCAAAAGCAGAAGAAGAAAGAAGCAGAAAGAAGCAGCCCGGTGGCCAGGCCAGGCGTGTGGGTGAGTGGGGCAAGTTCCCCCCTCCGCCCTTTGCCCCTCCCCTCACTACCTCGTGTGTTTGCAATGCAAGCCTTGTGTTCCCGTGCAGCCTGGATGAATTGCTTTGGGAATGATATTTCTCTGCGGACCACCAACATTTTCTTAATGGACCACCAGTGGTCCCCGGGCCACTGGTTGGCGACCACTGTTCCAGAGAATATCACAGGGAAAACATTGTCTGCATGATTTTGATTTTTGTAAATATAGACACATCACAGCATCTGAATATATTTTCCAAGAATTTAATGACTACTTTAGCAAATAATAGTCTATGGCTTATGTATTAATTGCATATTCCTTTATTGTTGTCTGTTGACTTTAAAATATAGGATGTGGGAATAATTTGCTGCAGAATTTAGAGTCAAGGCCGTCCTTGAAACAGAGAAGAACCAGCCCGCAGTGCCTCTGCCAGCAAAAATAGAGCTCCGTTTTCAGCCGCAACAGTGTCCTTTAGCCCACTGCCAGCAAAAATAGAGCTTGCCCCCCCCCCCATGTGCCAAGCTTTGGCCCCAGAGCTTGGCACATGGCCCCCCTGAGCTCTATTTTTGCTGGCAGAGGGCTTCAGGAGGCCGTCACAATCGAAAACGGGGGCCCAAGAGGCTGTGCGCACTCCCGAGCTCCGTTTTCGCTGGCAGAGGGCTAGCAAAACAAACTAAAGGCAAAACAAAAGGAAAAATGTTTCTCCTTTTGCATTTGAGCATTGAAGAAGGAACAGGAAAGGAGAAAGGGAAAGAGGAAAAACAAAGAAAAAGAAGGAAAGATGGGAAAGAGAGCAAGGAAGGAAAAAGAAGGAAAGATGGGAAGGAAGAAGAAAGGAGAAGGAAAAAGAAAAGGAAAGAAAGTCCTGCCTTAGCACTTGGCCACCAGCAGCCCTGCTCCCCTTTTGCCATCCCATTGTCTCCTCCTGACCTCTCCCGGTGGTCTCCCATCCTATCGTTGAGGATGCTTTGGTTACAAAGCCGGGTCTCCTTGCGTGGAGAGGCAGTGGGCCTCCCTCTGAGCGGCAAACCCTTGGTCTCCCTCCCTGGTCTCGCCGTGCTCTTCTGGAGACAATGGATCCTCCCAGCCACTCCCAGATCCTCCCAAGCCACCACAGGTCCCCCGACATGAGTGATGTCGAGCTGGCCACACCTACCCTAGCCACACCCACCTGGCCCCAATACATCCCTGATGTGGCCCTCAATGAAATCGAGTTTGACACCTCTGCTTTAGGATAACAACAAAAACTAAAAAAATGCAATAGTTCATTGAAATTTCTTATTTGTTGCAGATTAAACTGTGATGATATATATCTGTATTTTGAACATGAGTCAGTACATGTGAATTTTTGTTTAATTCTAATATGATTTTAAAAAAAAACAAACTATTATATAATTTTCTGAATCCAGAGTGATTCTTCTACTCATGGAAGTGTTCTATGCAAAGCATATCTATGCTATTATAAATGATTATGCAAAGCATATTATTTTTGGCTTTGAAAAATACACAAACAAATGAATTATGCAGTCCTTTCTTTCTCAATATGTGTTGAAGCAGATAAGAAACAACTTAGATTCAAGATGAGCCTTATTTCCATACAGTTTTTAAACTTTATATCTGACTGCTTAAAATACAGTTGGGTTTTGGATGTTGGTTTTGGATTTATTTATTTGTGGGTTTTTTTAAATAATGTGAAGTTGAATGAGGTGTAAATGAAGAAGTTTTAAATGGCTAAATGCATGTTTTAATTGATATGTGATCTAATATAAGCATTATTTGAAGCATCAATAACATCAATCATGTCCGCGGGAATTTGCTGCTTTCATCAAAATGACAAAAGCAGAACCAGGCTGCAGATTCCACCATTTCTACATCTGTAGTACTTTATAACAATACGGCTTCCGTCATCCTTCCTCTTCCTTTATGCTGCCAGACCAAAGTCAAGTCCCTTAAATAAAATAACATCTAGTTATTTTTATTTTTAACACAATTCTGAAGCTATAACTTTATGAAAGTATTATCATCCTTAGTAATAGTTTGGAAAAATTCAACAAATCAGACTATATATTTTTTCTAATAATTTTTTGGGACATATCGCAAGTTATTACCAGGAGTTACATTTGACTTGAGGAACTAATGAAGCAAAATAAACCTGGTAAAATGTTTGAAATGTTTTCAATATGCTTGGCTAATCCATGGAAGGAATTCTCTTGTGCAAAGAAATGAACAGTGCTAACATCATGAATTCAGGCAGTGTCAGTTTCACCATGTCATCCCAAATTCCACCTTCCATAATCTTGTCTACTTTGATATTCTTGACCAAGATGAAATTCTAAAGTGGCATGTGAAAATGCAAGTTCTTGAGTCACATGGTTCTATGTCTCTGCTGATTTTCCAACTATGGCCACAGAAGAGAAAGATGACAGAGTCTGAAACAAATGAGGGTGTTTGAATTGTTCCTGAGCCAGACTGGATTGGCACCCACCATAATCACACAAGTGTGCTTTTTAAAAAAAAATCATTATAACAATGAGGAAAAGGTTGAAAGAGGAAGTGAAATATAAGTCATGAACTTTTAGCATCCCTAATGCTGATTGGTAAGTCTGTCACAAGGAAAGGCCAGAGCATGGAGTGAGTCAAATGACAAAAAATGTTATAGTTCAAATTGTTCTGTGTGAATAAAGCTATTGAATGGATAATGGAAGGGAAGGATAACAAAGCAATGTGATTATTGAGTCAAGGTTTTTTTAAAAATAGTGGAAATGTTTTTAAAAGAATCTTTCCCAGAGTTTAGCTTTTATAACAGTCCAATTTGAACTGTCTAAAACTATTTTAATTTAGTTTCATTTTTACTTAGAGAAGTGACTGTATAGATAATTCTTGACTTAACAATTGTAATGGGCAGGCAATCTTAAGTCGTGATATAGTGGGTCATAAAGTGGGTCACCATGTGACCAGACCTGTTTTTGTTATCTTTTTTTTTGGCAGTTAAGTAAACATCATGATCATAAAGTGAATGCTGCAGTCGTAAAGTGAACGTGGCGGTTGTTAAGTGAACCCATTGTTTGCTATTGGGTGTTTTTGTGGAAAAGTGGAAACAAACATTATAAATTGCAGTTACATGATCACAAAATCTTTGTGAGTGCCAGTTGATGAGTGCCTGAAATGCCATCACAAATGCTATCACATAACACTGGTCTGTGAAAATAATCAAAGATTGGTTGAAAAGCTTGAAAAGACATTGCCAGGTTGACCAAAGACAGCTGAATTGATATTTAAACCGACTTGTTTCTGAACCAGATTTTAGTTCAGTGAACATTGTTTCTATTTTGATTTACTTGTTTCTGAACCAGATTTTAGTTCAGTGAACATTGTTTCTATTTTGATTTACTTGGTCACTTACATTTAATACTTTTTTTGAATTTTACAATTATTTTTATACTTGTAAATTTGTAGTACAGTACATTGTCCTGCATCCCCATGATATAAGTGGGATAAAAAAATTAATAAGCTCATCAGTTTTTCTTGTCTAATTACAGAGCTTCCTTATGGCTGGGAAAAAATAGAAGACCCTCAGTATGGAACATACTATGTTGAGTAAGTTTTTTTGCCTAACTGCTGAAAGTGCAGATTAAATGAATAACCAAATCCCTCACTTCTTCCCTCCCTCCCTCCCTCACTTCTACTTCTTAACTGCCCATCACCCTCATAGAGTGGGTCTGATATGATATATATTTGGTCAGTACATATTATAGCAGTAGGATAGCAGTAGTTTTATTATAAAGCATGACTAGTTAGCTAACATTTTCTTCCTTTTCAGGAAATTTAATGAGTAGAACTTTATCCTTTAGAAGACTAAATAACAATTTATTAGCTTTGTGGTATAAATGGATTTTATGAATTTAAAAAAGGAAATAAAAAAACAACCTTTTGAGAAACACCATTTATTAACATTGGCTGTTATATGGAGTTATATTCACTTAATGACCATGTGATTCATTTAACAATCACTATGATTTCCTTTTGATCATTGCAAAACAGAATGTAAAATAAGTGACTGAGTTAATGGCTGCATCACATAGAAGTTCTAATCCCAATTATGACTACCTGGATGAGAACAATACTGGAAAACTGAGTAGCATTTAAATAAAATGATAAAATGCCCACTATTTTTAATGACACATTTTCTTTGCAATATTGTAACTCATTTTGAACATTATTAATAATTTTATTATTAAGGGGATTTGGAAATATCTCATAAAATATATTAGAAATTCTTACAATTTTATCAAAGTTTTACATACTTTTTAAAATAAGATCTTGGGTCTTGAGAGATTTTTATTCCTCTGAATATGCAGAATGTTTCAATTTGGAGCAAATTATTTTCTTAGACCAAGTAAATATTCAGAGTGTTGTTTTATTATTATTATTTCTTTTTAAACTTTGTGAATCACTAAAGTAGATACAACAAGATAACTAGGTAATTTAGAAATAACAAAATTGATGACTGATAACCCTAACCCTGACAAAACTTTTGTTCTTTTATTTGGCTTATCAATCTGTATTCTTGGTTATTATTTGTAGTCCCACCCAAAAGTGTGATAGACTAAGAAATAAATATTTTCTTCCTTTAAATTAAACTTGATTCCAAAGTTTTCGTATTCCCCCATATGACTTAAAATGATTTAAGACCAATCTTTATCAGATAATTATTCTCATGACATTTATTTATTATCTAAATCAACATATTTGTAATTTTTCCTTCTTCCTAAATTAATCTTGAATTTAGATTTTGTCCTAAATTCATTCACTTATCTGAATTCAAATCTCAGTTGATAATTAGAAAGAATTTGATTCTATGTATTCATTTGATTCTGTTGATTCTTTGTATTCAAGTGAAAGAATGCTACTAGCTTTTGGAAAACAACCTGTTTTTCAGATTAATTATGCAAGTATTAAAGTGTTGGAAGCTTAGCAATTACTGAAATGAAGTTCTGCTGGATTTTTGATAAGAACCGCTGCCTGGACAGCAATATTCAATAATACAGAAAAAGGGGACCTTTTTCTGTAAATATTTTGTAATTCTATTTGCACTACCATTTTGTGTACTTTGCAGTCACATCAACCAGAAAACTCAATTTGAAAACCCAGTTTTGGAAGCCAAACGGAAAAAACAGCTAGGACAGACTGATGGAGGTTTGTCAAATCCAGGTGCAGTGGCTACTCTTAAAACCTGAAATGTATTTATTAAAAATATATACAGTCATCATAATCACCATGTCTCTTTATGCTAGATTTCTGTAAACAATTAGCTAATATTTGTACTGTTATAAACATGAATCTGAAATAATTCCTGACATTTATATTTTTATGATTTTAAATTATTGTTTTCTATGCCAACTTAATAACATAAATAAATTTTCATCCTAAGTAGTATAACAGTATTTTTAAAATGGCAGAGTATTAAAAAAAAGAAAAGTTTTTATACTTTTTTCATAGTTAATCAGATAAGCAAAACATCCCAACGAAGTATATTTGAAGTTCTTCTCTGTAAAAGAAATGAAAATATAATACTTTTAATGATGAAAATATGTGGGTGGGTGGGTGGGTGGAAGGAAGGAAGGAAACTTTGACATGGTCCAGCCTTAGGTGTTTATAAAGCATTATTTAATAGAACAGAATAATATAAATCTATCCATGTTGTAGAATTCTAGTCAGTGCATCTAGAAAGTTTTTATCTGACATTTCAAAATAGTTTATCACTACAATATTAATTGCCTTATTCTGCACTCCCAGTTTTTGAATAGACATGCCTAAAAGCATTTTCCTTGTATGCAGAACAAACAAAACCTTTCTTTACTCGAGATCCATCCCAGTTGATAGGGACATTAATACGAACATCACTGAAGAAAAGTACTATGGGATTTGGATTCACAATAATTGGTGGAGACAGACCAGATGAATTTCTACAAGTGAAGAATGTGTTAAAGGATGGACCTGCTGCACAAGATGGCAAAATTTCTTCAGGTAAATGACGTTTTACAATTTATAGTGTAGTTGGATCACAAAAGAGGTTGGTATTTTAGTTATTCAGGAACAATTCATTTTTTTCTTTCCCAATTAAAATTCATTTATTTATTACTAAAATGTCTATGGACCGCCCATCTTAAGCTCATAGCTCTGGGCAGCTAGCAATATAAAAATACAAAAATACAATGAAAAGAACAACAATAATAATTACAAAATGCAAAAGTTAAGTCTTCTCATAAAGCATATAAATGATACTTCATTTGTGCTGACAGATGACCTTACCCAGGGTCTTTGTGTGGGTGTTAAATACGAGTGTAGAGAGCATTAAAGCCTGATGCGTACCATTTAGCAGAGATCTAGGTGCATCATAGGGTAACAATTTTTCAGTCAAAGTACCTCAAATTGGCTTACTTACAGAATACATCCAAAATCTGAGACCCATGAAACCTATGGAACTGAAATTTGGCTAATTTTATAAAACATTTTTGATATAAAAATGATCATAAAACATTTTATGAGATCATGCAAAGTGTGAGAAAACACTTCCTGAGAAGTTTTATGAACTTTTCAAGTACATTAAAAGCTCTGTCATTGTTGAAGGCATTGAGGAATCTGGTAAGAGAATATCTCTGAAACGATGAACCAGGGGTCATGGGTTGTATAGCAATATATTTGAATTAAAAAGTCATATATAATTTAGACTTCAATACATTAGCGCATGGGTCTTATCCTAACATTCTGTTTTTCACTTATGAAGTATATAAACATTCCCCAAATCCAATGAAAATGAGTATTTAGATGTCAGGTCTTAACAAATACAAATTAAGTTCAAGGCAAAATTCAGGGTTGAACCAGTTACAATATCTGCTTATTATTGTTCTAAATTTCAGTTGGGAGATGCCCAAAGTTTGTTGTAAGATGGGAGGCTATATAAATGTTTTCAATAAATAAATGTTAACAATTCTCCACAATGAGGTTACTAAGTTATTTTAATGTATGCAAATATATTTGTGTTAATACTTTATTCATTTTTAATAGGTGATGTCATTGTAGATATAAATGGTACATGTGTCCTTGGCCATACCCATGCTGATGTTGTCCAGATGTTTCAATTAGTTCCCGTCAATCAGTATGTGAATATGATGTTGTGTCGTGGATATCCTCTGCCTGATGAAAGTGAAGATCCTGTTGTAGATATTGTTACAGCCACTCCTGTCTTAAATGGCCAGCCAGTTACAAAAGGAGATACCTGTATACTCAGTCAGGATTTAATCCCAGGAACAGTGGTTTTGGATCACAATAGTAAAACTGGACATATATTAGTCAATGGACGCCTGAACGGTCCTTCAGCCATAGACTTTGGAGAAGAAAGGGCTACAGGGTCTTCTTCAGGATGTTCTCAAACAGAAATGGTCACAATTCCTCTGATCAAGGGACCTAAAGGTTTTGGATTTGCAATAGCTGATAGCCCTACAGGACAAAAGGTGAAGATGATTTTAGACAGCCAGTGGTGTCATGGACTTCAGAAAGGGGATGTAATTAAAGAGATTTATCATCAGAATGTACAGAATTTAACACACATCCAGGTAGTAGAAGTACTGAAGCAGTTCCCAGTTGGAGCAGAGGTGCCACTGCTTATCCTAAGAGGAGGTATGTAAATGAATTTGATATAACTTAAAATTCCTGAGTTGCTTTCAAACACGGTGTAGTACTTCTGTCTAGTGACATTGACAACAAAATGCAATGATGCCAAAATGATGGCATATGCACAGTGATAGAATCATGCAAATTTTGTGATTACTTTTTATGCATCAGGACATCTGATGCAAATATGTATTTGTGGCATTTTGAAATTATGACAAAATGCACATGTGATCTTACTGTGGTTGCCCATATTGCTACTCTTCAGTTTTGTATTTCTACATTCATAGTAAAAGAAATAATGTAAAAGAAATAATTCCCATCTCTTTTCTATAAGAAAAGAGGCAGTGAATGTTTCCAAAGGTCAAGTATCTATACAGTACATTTCTCCAAAAGCAAAATTCTTTTCCATTTATATCTGATTGGCAAGATTTTCATAGGAACATAAATATGTAAAAGTTGTATACCTGAGTGGTACCATGTAAAGACCTCACTTGTGGTTTGTTGATTGTCTCTTCGTTTGTCTTAGTCCAATGTCTTTTTTATGTATATGGCTTTTTATTGTTATTTTGACTTCTTAATCTCATGTCAGTAAGGGTCAGTTAACCATTGTAAAATATCATAAGCTTGTTTTCATTTATGGGTTTTTATTAATATTGACTTTACTACATAGAAGTATATACAGTTACATTTGTGATAATTGTATTTTGAAATGGCAGTAGATACTGTTAGCAAAGTTCATTCAGTACAAATTGATTATTGCTGACATGGCTAAATTGTATAAATCTACTGCCAAACATTCCTGGGTCTATATGTTATTGAGGATAATGTAGAAGTGTAATGGTAGAAAGTGTTTGCTTTTTATTCAATAAGTCATTTTCATGCATCTTTTAAAAAACATTTTGATTACTAGTTATCATTGAACATTTTATTTGTACTAAAACTGTGAACTTCTCATGTAATGTAGTGCAGTAGCTGTTATACTCCCCATTTATGATCTATTGATCTAATTAAAATATAACAATGAATTGGAAAATGCCATGTTATTGATATTTTTATGTCGGTGATAAGATTCTTTTCATTGTCATTGGGAAAATATGAAAGTTTGCCATTAATTGCAAATTAATCTCTTGATTCAGATAAATTCATCTTTAAATCTTTAGGAAATTGGTAGAATGGTAATGGGCCAATACAAAATAGTGCCTGTGACATCTTAAAATTAAAAGCAATATTTTAAACATTGGAATTGAGGGGGGGGGCTTTGAGTTGGGTTGATTTGATTTTGTTTGGGTTTTTTTTAAAAAAAAAATTGCAGGGGAATATATGTGAGTGTGAATATGTATGTAAAAATTGCTGTCCCTAGCCTTCAAGTGCCATTAAGACATGTTCTCACAGATTTATGAGTGAAATCTACATTGTAAGGTGAGTCCCCTTGCTTAGAATTTAACTTGGTACTGAGATTGGTGGACAATTCATAAATCTTTTTAACTTAGTCACAATGAGGGTTTTTTCATAATAGAATGATTAGCACAGATTTTTATGATTAAAATATATTTTAAAAACAGGGCAGATAACATGGTAACTTATTTAATATTTATTCACCCAAACCTTTTCAAGGCACGTACTCTATTATTGAAATTCCCTTTTCAGATATTGGCATTGAAAATAACAAGAGAAGTTTTTAAATTACAGGTTTGACTTAGTCATTATGATTATATTAGTTCCCTCCCATTTATTGTGTAATGTGCAAAGAGTATGTGGGGAAAAAGCATTGTGCATTTATAATGTTTAATAAGAAACTGAGGTCCTTCTTGTTGCTTGAAAGGACTATTATTGTTGCTTACCAATTGAAAAGCATGAGATTGTAATATTTGCAGTAAAGATATTTTTGGTTCTTGTTTCCAAGAAACTTGAATTCTTAATAAGCTGCCAAGTGAATATGTTGATAGCTAGCCAAGATTATCAGATTATAAAGGTCTAACTCTTTTGTTAAGATATTCAGGAGAGCTTTGTGTAGTGCTGTGGATGTGAAAGAAAAAGGTCATTCCATGTATATATGGGTGCAGACGTAGCAATTATTGACATGATCCTGGAAAAAAAGCCACTGTTTTAAAAATATGGTGACTGTTATTGAAAGCCCACATCTGCGCAGAAGGTGCTCTGTCCTTCTGAATGCAAAGCACTACGTAGCCTTAAAACAGAAGAGAAATATTCTGATTGATTGTATTAATATTTATTTTTTGTTTTAGGACCTTCCTCACCTACAAAAACTCCCACTATTGATAATGTGAGTATTAATAAAAGTTTTTGTAACTTGTGTATTCCTACCTGTGGAAAAAATTGTACAAATTTTTGTTGAATCATTTTATTAGGACTTTCTTGACATTCTTTTCTAAACATATATTGTTTTAATGTGTATGAGATATATGGGAGGATGTTAAGGAAAAACAACTCTGACTTTCACATTTTGTGGTGTAAACTATTGTAAATATTCATTCAATAATTGCAAATTTACTACTGGGTTTGCTCAATTTTAAATGAAGTAACATATTCCACTTTTAAAATACTCCCTTAACATTCAGTCTTTTTAACTGTTCTTCACTGTTCAAAAACTTTGTTCTTCATTTGTTCATCTTCTGAGGTCAAGGTTGTGAGCAGAAGTTTTATTTATTGACTATATTGTTAATAAAGTCTATTAAGAGGCATGGTAGCGCGATGGTTGAAATGCAGTATTGCAGTCTAATTCTGCTGACTGCCAGGGTTCGATCCACACTGGCTCAAGGTTGGCTCACCCTTCCATCTTTCTGAGGTTGGTAAAATGAGAATCCAGATTGTTGGGAGCAATATGATGAAAGGACTGTGAAGCGGTATATAAGTAAGTGCTATTGCTATTAATATCAGAGGGCATCACATTAAAGGAAAATCTGAACTGATTAGTTGTAATGAATGAAATGCTTTTCTACAAACTTTATGAAAATAATGACTCTTTGTTCTCTTAATATTCTTTGGTAAGAAAAAGTACAACACAGGAATGAACTAGAGGGTGCATGTCAGGAAGCATGTTTCAAGAAAGCTGTGTCATAAAGGAGCAAAGCTTAAGGTAGCTGAATTGTGGTCAAAACATTTGTTCTCAAGATTAGTTATCAGTCATGGGATTAAGGTGTAAGGGAGATAAACACAAAATATTGTTACTCCTATTTTTTTCTGGATGCACTATTAAAATATGAATTTGCATTCTAAGATAGCTATACAATGAAAAACGCTGTCTATGCACTATTTTTCCAGCATGAGTTATTTTATATTTAAGTCTCAAACTGTTTGATGCTATATCCTCCTAAATCAGAGGTTGAGTCTTTTGTTACCGGGCCACAGAAGTGGTGGGCAAGTGCATGAGCATGCACATCCCCACTCACACAAGCAGCAGGCAAGTGCATGCACACATGCTCCATTTGCGTGAGCAGCTGGCACAAATGGAGTTGTGCATGCGCATGCTTGCCCTCCGTGCGCACAGAACCATCCCCTCTTCACATCCCATCCACCAGTCCACAAAGCCAAAAAGTCTGGGAAACCCTGCCCTAAATGATAAATAAATTTGTTTGAAGCCACTTCCATCAATTAAACTAACAAACTAAGACTAGGCAAGAAATAATTAATCTAATTACATTTAATAATTAAAGTTTAATTTATGTATGAAATAAAAGCACAAAAGCTTGTAATTTCAATAAATGTATTTTTATAAAGATTTTTATAAAGTTTGAAAAGAAATCAAACTGAAATTTGTAGATGAGAAAGATTAAGCTTGTTTGGTTTTAAGTTAATCTTGAAATATAGGTTTGAAACAGCTAGTCCCATTTCTCATCTTCTGTTTATTATGGATCAGTGTTGTTCTTTATATAGCAGCAGTTACAAAAAGTCCTGACTTTGTTGTCAGGTTCTCCAAACAGAGAGAAAGAAATTTTGAAAGTGATTTGGCTTTGAGTGAACATGCTATGAGATTTGCACATGCAAACCTGGAGTCCAACTCACTGGAGGTTTTGGACAAACCAGCTGCTTGGTTCTCCAGACAGAGCAGAAGTGAGTACTTCCAGCAATTCAGATTTGCAAGTATAAGCAATCAAATCACATTCCTGGTTTGCTTGGGAATTCTTATTTGACAAGGCAGTGTAGGAATAAATTCTAGTAACAATCAAGCTATGCAGTTGCCAGCCATTAATATTTCAAACTTACCTCTTTGCTGTGCTGCATCTAACAACTTGTACAGGAAGGGTAGGAGAGAGTTCTGACACTGATAGTGCTTTAAAGCTTAATATTAAAAATATTAAATTATTAAATCAATGATGACATGATGATCACATTGTACATTGCATTGAATATCAGCCAATATGTTATATATTGTTCCAATTGAAAGTTCCAATTTCAAGGATAGTCAAAACTACATGTAAATATATAATCTATGCTTGAATACTTGCTGCCAAATTTAACAAGCTTAAGAAGGGTTATAGTTAGCACTTTAGATATAGTGGTACAAAGGCACTTTTTATCACAGCTGTCACCTGCAAATCTGGTGATTGCTGAAAAACAAGGAACTTTTCCAGATAGCCTGCTTACTTAATCTTTCAGAGGAGTTGAGCCTGTCCAATGCGGCAGCCTAAATCTCAGTTACCCAGTATAGGTGCTATGTAACATAGGTACTATATAAAATGTTTCAATTTTATTTTAATTTGTTCTCTCTTATCCAGCCAATTGTCAATTATTGGTAACATTTAATTGTACTGGTTGCCTTCCTAGAGTTTAAAGTTTAAAGCTTGATTTAGCCACCCATGTGTAGGTGTTACCACATACCTACACTGCAAAGGGATTGGTGGATAAATATAGCTTGCAGATGGGCTGATGTGTACATATCCCAAATTCCAACTGTATATTATGTGGAGATGCATGTCCCGCATGCTGATTGATTGGTCTGACTTCCTGTTGAATGCCATATAGCCAGAACATTAACATTAACATATATATAAATACAACAGCTATGCAACCATCTCTGAATGCCAGATACATATGTTCCCTGATGTAAAGTAATAGAGAATTCTAATCTAGGCTTAATTGTAAGGAGCAATTAGAGGTGGTATCTTTCCTGTAATAATGAGACTCCAAATCATTAGATAACATTCATACACAGGCAGTGTTTTCATGTAAATGTTGAACATTATGGATGGATGGGTCCCATTGGAGAATACACATCCAGGGGGTGAGGGGAAGACCAGGGTCAAGGAGGAAATGAATGATGTATTTTAGCATCGACTGCATTCAGCTAACACCAGCACTGGCCACTTCTAATAAATCAATTTTCTTTTCTCTGAGATGTGGCTAGAGATTTATGATTTGAATGGGGGTGGATTTGTTGGAGTCCTGACAATGTATACATTAGAAGGATCTAAGATAACAAGATAAATTATAGTGATTTCTGTATTTCACAGATCAACTAAGATTACAATAGTATTAGCAACTTATGAGAAAGAAGACACACCAAATGATCCATCTGTTTCCTGGGTCTTACCACTTAAACTAGTCATCTGCCAGTGTAGAGATTAGCGCTAGTCACCAAACTAAAACTCACCACACACTGTTATTTATCTAGGATAGGGTTTCTTAGTCCTAGGATTCTATGAGAGGTCACTAGAGGGTCCCTGGGAGACTATGATTTATTTTTAAAAAGCAGAGACTGAACAAAACCCCAACTCCAAATCCTGGGTTGGCCCACTAGAATGTGTGTTGACCTCGGGCGGAGGCAAGGATTGCACAAAGGCATGTAAGCTGAGAGGTAAGCAAAACTAAAGCCGAGAAGTGAGCTGAACCGAGCCAATCTGAGGAAGAAGAGCAGAGAGAGTGCACATAAGAGAGTGCATGTGCTGGGGTTCTCCTTGGTAGCTTGCAGCCTGTCTTTCTGCAGGTTCAGTGGCGGGGGGGGAGGGTGTCCTGTCTCAGTGTGGGCCCAGGAGATCTGGGACTGAGCTGATGTAGTCACCAGTGACAGCAGAATCCACCCAAACTACAGGGGAAGAAGATGGGGGGAAAGGACAAAAATCATTCTTTACTTTTAGTTTAAGAACATCGTTAATGCATATATGTGGGCCTACCCGTAAAATGAAATAAAATAAAAGTTTTGAACTTCTGGCCTATATTTGAGCCTGTATGTGCAGGGATTATCTAAGGCCTGAAAAATATTCAAAGGTTCCCCCAGTCTCAAAAGGCTGTGAAGGCTGGTCTAGGTCTTTGGACTTAGAATTCCACTTTCAGCTTACAGTTGCATCCAAAATGAATACAAACTCCAGTATGGGCCCTGCTGCATGTACATAAAGTTAGGTACTAGTTGAGACAGTTCTGTGGTCTTTTGTGAAGACATGAAATACTGAAGTTCTCCTAAGCCTCAGGACAAGAATTTTAGGGTAATTCAGTACAATGCTTGAGATAATCTTAGCTTAGAAAGAGAGAGAGTGGAATGAAGAGTACGCTAAAAATATCCTTTTTCTATGAGGTCTGTTCAGGTCTTGTTCTATATAGTCAAAGCTGGCAAATTTCCAGCTGTATCCTTCCACCTTCTTACTCTCTAGTCACAGCCTGTTGCAACCTAGTCACCAGAGCTAGCCAATTTAGGGGCCAAAACCCTGCCTACCCTATCCCATGCCCTCTCTTCCAGCTAGTTCTCTAAAATGCACAATGAGTATTTTCCCCTTTCTTTAATTCTAGATTAAATGATTGGTTAGAATGCCACCTGATCCTGACATATTGCAACCTCCCTTCATACACTTGCTTGCATATAATTTCCATTCAATTGCATCAGATGCCTGAAATAGAGCAAAGATATAAATACCAAAATAAGGACATGGAAATATTTCGAGAAGTCAACCTAAACCTTGTTCATAATATAGATTTCCCCCCTTTGTCTTGTGCATAATTATGAATTCTATACATTGGTTATATCCTGTTATCTGATTACAGTAGATGTATATTATATGGAAAGAATTCATCTGTGTATAATTACATTTTTCGGAAACAAATCTGTTGGGAGTTTATGACATGCGATACTGAGATATCTTCTCTGAAATATATTTTATCATATCCTGCCACAACGTTGCTATTGTTAGATTGAATAAGTTAATTATTCATATTTAAAGCTTCAATGAAGAATACAAGAAAACGAAAGATACAATACTAGAACATTTTAGGAAAAATTCCGGAGATGTTCTAATCTAATTAAAAAGACAATAAAGTTTTTATTGAAGAATATTTTAGTTTCTCATCTTTCTGTTTACTTGTTTAAGGCAGTTAATAACCATTTTTGCAATCTATTTTATATGACTCTTATTTATTCCAGAAAATAAATAAGCAGGAAACTTCAGGAAGCTTAGAGGCCATTGGTGAGCCTGTTCCACATCCAATACCTTTTCCACCTACTTCTGTGAAGTCATCTTCTCCAAAGCTTGACCCTTCTGAAGTTTATCTGAAATCTAAAATATTGTTTGAAGATAAACGTGAGTACATAAACTTGAGTTACTTGCTGCTCCAGGGTTTGTTTGTTTGTTGTTTGTTTTGAAGGAAACACTTTGATTTCTGCATTGTCAATTTCATCCCTAAAAGAGGTGGCTTTAATTTTACTAATCCATAGCATTCATATTTTCCAGCTGCAACATAGCATTCAGTCAGAGTAAATTTAAATTGCTTTAAACTTCTGAAATCTATTGTGATGAAAGTGATTGCTTTGAAACCATCTTCAAAGTGTTGGATATCTTCAATGCATTGTTTATAAAGGCTCGAATCGTAGATGTATTCAGGGGATGAAATAATCCAGCTGACAATAAAACATTTGAGTGAAGATAGTCTTCCAAATTCTTTTAGGCTCAGGATTTATTTTTCCAATTATTCATGTTTAATCCTCCCCTGCCCTGAAATCATTTTTTCTTAGGATGTGACCCTTCCAAGAAAGGAGACAGTTTGCTTTCTTTTGCTTTTTAAGTCCTCATCTCCCCTCTTAGGTAGGGCAAAATAGTAGTCCTCACTTATCAGCTGCCTCCTCCAGCAACCATTTGATGTTCCAATGGTCCTGAAAAAGAACCTTAAAACTAATGCCGCATTTATGATATTCAAATTATCCCTCAATCATGTAAGCCATTACAGTCAGTACATTTTTTGACCTATTGTTGTTCTCCTCCCATTTTCCCTATTGTGTGCCTGCTTACTCTCTTGTAATCCCTTCATCTCCAGTGACTATAAATACAAATATTAATTCTCTTGCCTGATTATCCCAGTGTCAGTTGAGCATTCCAAAGGCTGGGAGAGTGGGGAAAAGGAAAATACAGTCATGGTCACATGAATTTGCACTTAATCATCACTTTGCTTCATGACAGAGTTGCTGGTCCCAGTAGTGAATGCTAAATGGAAATTACCTATTCTGTGATACCTAGGAACCTAAAATAATAATTTCTTTTTTTAGGGTCCATATAGTTGGCAAGACAGAATATGTCAGATTAATAAGTACCTGTTGTTGTTGTTGTTGTTGTTGTTGTTGTTGTTTTTCAGAACATACTGTAATGGGAATCACTATATAATGACATTTCACCTTTTGTTCCCGGCACCTGAAGCAGAAGCACCTTGTTGCCTTTGCTATCTTCTTTTCATACATTTCCTACTCGGGATTCTCTGAGCCGTTCAGTGCTGCACTGTCTTCATAAAGCTATGTTGCCTTTATAAAGTCGTGTTACCATTCTGAAGATTTTCCTTGTAAAGAGGAAAAGCTGTCTTCAGAAAGCTGTCATGTCTTTGGAAAGCGTTTCAACGACAGTGTAGCTTTCCGAAGGCAGGACTGTGTTACAGAGCACAGCATCACAAAGGCTCAGAGGATCATATGTAGAAAACATGTGAAAGAGAAGCTGGGTCCAAAACGGAGACAGCAAAGGCAGCAAAGTTGCTTTTGCTTTACCTAAGGTGTCTGTGCAAAAGGTCAGTGTGGTGACCTGGGAGAGAAAGCAGTTGGGTGAGTTAATGCTTGCTGGGAGCTTAATGGGGGCTGCTGCTTGGCACCAAACGGCTACAGTAGGCTGAGGAGCCACGTTGAAGGAACCCAGAGAATTTGAACACTGGAGTAGCATGGCAGTCACAGACCCAAAAAGAGAACAGCAAAGGAAACAGAGATATTTCTGTTTCGTCCACAGCAATTAGGCACAAAAGGTGAAAGGTTGGTGCTAGAGGAGGAAGCAGTGCTAGAGGAGGAAGCAGCTGGGCAAATGAATGCTGGGTGATACTTGCTGGGGTGGCATGGGACAGCTAAGGCTTCCCGGAAAGTGGCAAGCAGCCCCAGAGCCACATGGAGCCTGTTCTGAGGCTGTTTGCCTCCCTGCAAGGCAGAATACATGGTAGCCAAAGGGCAGAGATGAGGGGAAATTAGGTGGGTGTGGGAAGTTGCAGAAGACACCTTACTGAGGCTCAGGGTTGGGAGAGAACAAACCTGGAAGACTTGGATTAGGGTGGATACTCATTGATCTTTAATTAATAACAAAAAAGGAGCAAAATACAAAAGTAATATTAATGAAGATACATACATTGCCAAGGAGAAGAAAAGACTATGTAAAAAACTTTAATAGTGAAAGAAGTACAACAAAAATATAATATGAATACTCACTTAATGACCTACTATACTTGATTAATGACCAGAGTAGAGAGTCCTGGGATTGCCATCTAAGTCAATGGGGTCACATGGCATCTAATTTTAAGACTGCATCGACTTACGATGCCAATCAAGGGCCAATTGTGATTGTAAGTCAAGGATTACCCGTAGAAATATTATATTAGATTTTGTTTGATTTTTATATGGATTTAACAAACTGCGTGTTCGTAGTTTGAAACATCTACAACTGAATTGCTATAAAGACCAAAAAGGATCTTGTTTATTTAAAAAACCATATGTGTTCAAACAGGCAGAATTTGTCGAACATTTGTGCTTTGCAGATGGAATGTTAATCATTCTAACTCATGATTTAATTTTGCAGGTGTGTTAACCATGTTATTTACAATATCTTTAGAAAGTAATTTGCTTCTAAGTGAACAACATGATTTATTTTAATTTTTGTGTACACTGTTTTTAAATGGCCAAACATAGTTCTCTTTGTTGACACATATCTTTCCCATCCATTTTTACTAGCTCCAAACACAAAGGATTTAGATGTTTTCCTTCGAAAGCAAGAATCTGGGTTTGGTTTCCGAGTTCTTGGAGGAGATGGTCCAGATCAGTCAGTAAGTCTAGTATTTATTCAGTTGAATTGATTGATTATGGGCCACTAAGTCAGTGTCTATCTTAGAAATATCATAGATAGGTCTTCTCCAGAAAAGACTACCTACAACCTGATTCTTCAGATGATGCTTCAAATAATGTTCCATGTTTCCATTATGATTTTGTCTTTTCAGCTTAAGAATTTTCTTTTTTCTGGGGAATATCAGCAGCTAGATAACGTGAAGGCTTTAATCTAGCTGCATCATAAACACTATTTATACTCCAAAGAGATCGTCTCCTTTTCTCAATTGCATGTTGAATGACATCAACATTATATTGTCGGCCTCTTTATCGTATCTATCTGTGTGGTTTTCTTTATAAAATACAAGAATGCTTTCAGATTGCCTTCTCCCACACAGTGTGTAATAATGACTGAGATTGTCTATAAAGTGATAATGTACCTCTAATATCTACCAATATTTTTGTTGCCCGATATATGCTTTAACTGGGCATCTGGGATGACCTTCTGGGGATACTTCTCTTGATGTACACTCTTGGCATTAGCTCATTCTTCCTGGGAACAATCCCCACCATGATGAGGCTCTATAGCAGGACTTAAACTGCCAACCAATTTGTATTACTAGTAGCATTTCAACTGCTATTGTAGTTGATGGTACAGTTAGTCTTTGAGTTACAAAGTATAATTATAATTATCCCATATTGCTCTAGATCTACATTGGAGCAATCATCCCACTGGGAGCAGCAGAGAAAGATGGTAGACTCCGTGCTGCTGATGAGCTTGTATGCATTGATGGAATTCCAGTGAAAGGGAAATCACATAAGCAAGTTCTGGATTTAATGACAAGCGCTGCACGAAATGGACAGGTGCTGCTGACTGTTCGCAGGAAAATCTACTTTGGTGGTATGTGCCATGTCTTATTAATTAAGAGTATACTGTTGCACTTGGTACTACTTTGTATCATGGCAGGATTAACGTAAACATGTCGATCCATATTTCTATCCTGCCTGTATGTATGTATATCTATATCAGTGATGGCTAACCTTTTTGGCACAGTGTGCCAAGCGTGGGCGTGAGCGCGTGTGCTCCCGCATGCCGGAAATTGAAAAAACACATCTTCTGGTTTCCGGTGTGCTTGGTCTTCCGGTTTCTGGTGCGCATGCGCAGACCAGTTGGCCAGTGTGCATGCACTGGATCCACCTGGCCAGTGCAAATGCACAGACCAGCTCACCAGTGTGCATGCTCTGGATTAACCTGGCCTTTCCAGGGTCCTCGCGCCTCTCTGCCTGCCTCCTGTCGGAATGGTGGGACATCCCTACTGACAACCCAGTTCCACAGGCCTGGACAGGGAAAGAAAGTTGGGTGGGGAATGCTGCCTCCCTCCGCTGGAAAGCTGGAGCCCCTTCCTGGCCTCGAAGAGAAAGGGTGTCGGTGTTCCTGGGGTTTGGGTTGTAGAGCCAAAAGGTGGGAGAGCTTTGACCCAACTCTGGCTGGGATGAAGCGCTCCTCTCCAGCCTGCCACTGAGAACAAGCCAGCAGAAACACACACACCCCACTTCTGCCAAGGGAGCGTGACTGCTTCCCAGCCAGCACACCTCTTACCCTGGCACTCCTCCGGTGAGCATTTGCTGGCTGGGCGATCAACTGCTCCATGCCAGCGAGCCATGCGGGCAGCTCCTCCTCCAGCATCCCACCTGGAAGAGGCAGTGCAACAGCCCAAAGAGGGGCAGAGCTGAGGGGCAGGATGGGGCTTCCCTCCCTCTCCGCCTGAGCGGGGTTGTTGTGCAGCTCCAGCCCATGGTGCATCCATGCTCCGAAGCACCTGGCCGGCTTGGGTGCCTTAGAAGAGCTGGCTGCCCCCGCGTAGTCCCCCTTACCACCACTTTTGCCAAGGAGGCGCGACCGTTTCTGTCCCCAGCATTCCACATGGCTTAGCTCCTGTGCACCCCCCACGCAGCCTGCCTTCCCACCTGCCCCCTCCCCCTCCCCTCGGTGGGGCCCCCACAGCTCTGGAGACGGAGCCCCGATGGGAAGGAAGCAGTGTCAACTTGGCCACCAGCTGGGAGGAAGCTCCTCGGTGTTCACCCCAGCTTTCCTGGAGGGACTCCGGGGCAGCCTGCCAAGGCAAAGTGGAGGGCGGGAGAGACGAGGACGCCATCAAAGGAAAGGACGCCATCAAGTCTATACAAAGGAAGTGTCAAGGGAGCAAAAGAGAAAAAAGGGAGGGGAGAGGATCTTGGTCTCCCTTCCTCCCTTAAGCAGCTTCCAAGACTGCCCCACCCTTTCCACAGGGGCACCCTCCCTCCCCATCAGCTGAAGCATTCAGCCCCCCCCCCCGGCTCCCTTTGCTGACCCCCAAAGGACTCTGCAGCCCCGGAGACCCTCCCGGCCCCCTGCCCATCGGACTCAGACAAGCCCTTTGCGGAGGCAGCCAGGCAGAGCTGGAGGGCCAGAAAGAGCCTGGGGACCAGCCTTGAGCCCTTCCAAGAGCTCCGTCCTGCCGGGAGCTTCTTCCTTCCTCCCATCCAGCCTCTCCAAGAAGCTCTCCCACTGGATCCCTTTTCTCTCCAACGGGGGCAGGGATTCCGTTGGATCCTGCCTGGGCTGCTGGGCAGCGCCTGGGTCTTTTGGGAGGGTGGTTGAGGGAGCCTGGCTCAGCTAAGAAAGGGGCGTGTAAAGGAGCGTCACAAATGCACTCTGGATTGTTTGTGGCAGCGGATCCGGGAGGAAAACTCCTATGAAGGGAGAGATGGGGGAGGGTAAGGGGGGGTCCACAGATGCCCTGAAGCAAAAGCTGCTGCTGAAGAACGGCAGAATTCTGGTGGGTTTGAGCGCTGAATATTTGAGTTTGTCACGGTGATTCAGTTATTTGTAGCTACAAAACAATCCAAAGGGAAGGGGGAGGGGTCTTTTTCTCTCCCAGTTCAAGGCAGGGGACCCAGACAGAATGCAAATTCGTCCTTCCTTGGGATCACCTGGATTTTGTCCCCAGACAGGAAATCTCCCAAAAGCGACGCCTTCTCTTTATTTTTTGCAGAGATTGATGTGGACACCCACCTCATGTGCGCCAGCCGCTGCTGCTGCCGGGGGCAAGGGGGTAGCGGAGGCATGGACGGGCAGGCCAGGGCTTCCCTCCCTCCCCTCCCGCATGCTTCTTGCGTGGCCCCAACCTTCCAGCCCACGGCATCTGTGCTCCAGAGTGCCTGGCTGACTCGGGTGCACAGGAGAGCGTTTGCTGGTTGGGTAGGTGGCTGCCTCATGCCCAAGCTGGTGCTGGAACCCGGAAGAGCAAGGAGAGCAGAGCTGCTGGCCAGGATGGCTGGGACCGTTCAAGAAGGGAGGGAAGCCCCAGCCCTCCTGTCCTCACCCCCGCTGCCGCCTTGCCTCCATTGGTGGTGGCTGTTGCAGTGCCACTTCCAGGTGGGATGTTGGAGGAGGAGCTTCTGGTGGGGAGGCAAGCTACTTGAATGGAGATGCCGCTGAGGGCCTGATCACTGGCGTGCTGAGCCAGATGGGAGGAAACGCCAGGGACAGAAGCAGTCGCGCCTACTTGGCAAAAGTGTTGGGAAGGGAGGCTGGTCAACACTTCTGGGGGGCCCAAGCCAGCCAGGTGCTCCGGAGCACAGATGCGTGTCAGTGCCGCAGCCTCGAGGGTTGGGGCCACGCAAGAAGCACACTCGGGAGGGAGGAAAGCCCTGGCCTGCCCGTCCATGCCTCCGCTGCTCCCTCGCCCTCAGCAGCAGCAGTGGCTGTTGGGCTGCCACTTCCAGGAGGAATGCTAGAGGAGGAGCTTCCAGTGGGGAGGCAAGCTGCCTGAATGGAGATGCCGCTGAGGGCCTGATTGCCGGCATGCTGAGCTGGGTGGGAGGAACGCCGGGGACAGAAACAGTCACACCACCTTGGCAAAAGTGGTGGGAACGGGGGGCTGCATGGGGGGCGGGCGGCTCTTCTGAGGCACCCAAGTTGGCCAGGTGCTCCGGATCACGGATGCGCCGTGGGCTGGAGCCGTGCAACTACCCCACTTAGATGGAGAGGGAGGGAAGCCCCGGCCCGCCTGTCCTGCTTCACTGTCCCTCTCTGGGTCTTTTGGCATGCATGCCCAATACTCTTTCCTTTGCTGGTCTTTGCACCCGCATACACACCAGAAACCAGACCAAGTGGCTGACGCGCATGCGCACATTTGAAACAAGATCATCTTCCTGGAGTGTGCATGCTCACCAGGTGATTGCTCTTCTGGTTTTTGGTGCACATGCGCACATGAAGTCCAGCTGGCCAGCACTCTGGAACCCGGAAGAGCAACGGGTGATGGCTCCGCATGCCCGGAGAAATGGCTCTGCATGCCACTTCCGGCACACGTGCCATAGGTTCACCATCATGGGTCTATTTCTATCTATCTATCTATCTATCTGTCAATCTATCAAATTTCTATGCTGACAATGTCTCCTACAAGATAACTGGAATGATAGAATCCTTACTTTTGCTGTTCATATTATCAGCAGCATTAAATGGGTTGAATGAAAACAAAAATGAGATGTGATTTTTAAAAACGGCAATTCACATGGTAATACTATACAGCTTTCAAAAGAGATGTTTGTGACACAGTGGCATAAAGTATGTGTATTGTTACTTATTCCCAGCGTTGGTTTTTAGGATTGGGAACGTAAACATGTTCTGTATAAGGTGGCAGTTCTCCTTAATAATGAAGTTTCAGTTTTGAGGGTTATCCTGGATCTAGCATTGATGCTAGACAGTTTTGTAATATCTATGGCAAGAAGGCTTTTTATCTGTTTTAGCTTTCTGAAGGAGAGCCACTTGGCTTTGATGACACATGTATTAGTAACTTGAAAAGTAATAGAATATAGGCTCATGTGATGGTTCTGAAAGACAGTCTGGGAGTTTAAGCTGGCCCAGGATTCCCCAAAATGTGAGGAGTAGGGACACTCCAAAATATACTTATTGCTTTCCAGACCAAGCATAATCTGATATAAACTGGAGTAAAAAGTGACTTCTCCACTGATTTTGCTTGCCAGAAGCCTTAGTGAAGGTTGTTAAGGTATTCCCCATTAGGAGAATGAGTGCACTCAGGGAAACGTAGTGAGAGTAGTGAGGAATAACACACAACCAGCATACAGATACACTGAATAGTAAAATGTAGGTTTTACTTCCAGTAAATGGGTAAACAAAGTCCAACAAACAGTCCAAATCATACACTGTTAAAGCAGGTAGTATTCAATACAATCAGTCCAGGGATAATCCAAAAACAAAGTCCAGTATCATAAACAAAGTTCAGTAAACGGAGTTTGCTAACAGTTTTCAAGACTCACAGCAATCCAAGCAGAACGACGATCAGGCAAAAGGCAATAGGGAAATGCAAGAAGAGCAAACCAGATTTCTGGCTCCATCTTATGGCTGTTGGAGGAACCTCAACCAATCACAATTACAACATTCTCTTAAAGATACAACAGTATTAAATGACTATCCTGGTTTATATATTGCCGACCCAACTGTTAGGTGACTATCATTCCTAACAAAGGTTGCAAATGTGACTGTTTGTTTAAAACATATGTAGCTGCCCATCTTTCAGCCAAATCTGAACAGCTTTTAATCAAAGATTAAGACATATAAAATCATTTTAAAAACTATAAAACACTGCCAGTTAAAACAAAAAAACCTGTTGCCAATCCATGCTAATGTGCCATTATCACAGGATGCTACAATGTTGTAATTGTGAGCTGGTTGCTGAGCATCCAGATTGCAATCACATGACCATGGCTGGAACTTTGAGATGGTTGTAAATACTGCTCATTCAGTGCTGTCATAAGTTAAAATAATCACTGACAGAGTGGTTATTAAATAGACCATCTGTAGCTTATGGTGGCTTAATAAATTATAGTTTATTGCAGATTATAATGGTAGTTTAGTTGCAAGGGACTCATAGGACTGTCATTGCCATAACATCTGTTGTGCATTTTTAATATGATGCTCTTTTATTAGAAGTGTGCCTGAAACAGAAAATTGTTTTGAACTTGAAACCAAGACATTACATTATGGACATCTTGCTGTACTATTCCAGTTTGCCATGGCTCACAAGAAACAAAATCCAAAACTATTTTGTTCCTAGTTTTGGCCCAAAATAAAACCTGCAGATATCCCTAAATCAGGGGAGTCAAACTCGCAGCCAGGGGCCAGATGCGTCACGTGCTTGCCGCGCCCTCGCCTGGTTTAGCGGAAGGAAAAAAGTCCTGATGACGCCGTGACGGCACGAGTTTGACACCCCTGCCCTTAAAATGTTTATATGTGACAAATAGGGTAACACTGGGTTTCAGTGCCATCATGTTCTTTCCTCAGAGGTACATCTTATCCTACTTGTCTTCCCATTGTCTTCATTTCTCTTCCTTCCTTGCTATTCCTCAGATGTGCAAACTCAAGATGTCCCAACAGTTGGCCTGCCCACCTATCAACTTAGCATCTTCTTTTTTCTCCCTCTCTTCGGGTCCTAAAACCATGAGTGTCCTCAAATTCTTCACATTCTTCCTCCTCCCACCAAAGCAGTTTTGCTCAAAATACTTTTACATTTCAATCTGTATCCAAAGCAAAATGGCATCTTTTTGTTTTTCTAAAGCCAGTCAAATGTTGCTCTGACCCAAACCTTGTTCCAAGGAAACAAACACGAAACAGAAGTAACAGAAAAACCTCTTAATGATTCTTTATGAATTCCGTTCCTTCACAGTTAAAAGGCTGTTTCAAATTAATTATCTCTGATAAGAACGAGCCTTGAGAAGGTGGTACAAGGTTGTCAAGAACAGTAGATAAAGTTACTAAGAAATATTTCAAACACAAAGAGTCTCCAAATACCAACCAAGATATTCCAAACATCCACAAAGCTTGAGGGCAAAAACTTATTTGCTTCCTGCAAAGAATTCTGGTTTCTCAGCTGGCTTTTATCTCTTGAGGGAGGGGCCATTACCTTGCAGCCTTACTCCCAAGTTGCCCGTGCTGCTGCAGCTGCTCTTTCTTTTGAGCACAGGCTCTTCGGGGACCTCTTCATCACTGTTGCCAGCCTCCACAATCTCCAAAGGCAGCATTCCACTCTCTGTTGGTCCTGGCCCCATCCCTGCCTCACAAGCAGGCCCCTCATCTGAGTCCTCGCTCTCCGAGATCTCAGCTGTCCACATCTGCTGCCGACAAACCACAACAAATTCGGTTCAGACACAAACTATCCTAAAGCAGCTGTTTTCTTCATGGGTTAATTCATTTATGAACCATTTTGCACATTAGAGTTTAAAATTATAACAGAAGAGAATCATAATTTGTCACAAAAAATAATTCATATATAAAAATTATCACATTGAATTAAATATCAATCACTAGTTCAAAAACGTCCATAGAAGCAAACATACCGATGCTTCAATAGTTACTGCACATCACTTTCTCTTGGTTCAGAGCTGATATAACTGGTCTGTGATTTACTGGCTTGCTGGTTGGCTTGCTACAGCCCAGTAAACTACAGCTTGTATTTTAAAATACAGCTTGTATTTTAAAATAAGGTTTTCACTGTGGGATAAGTTCTTAGTCACTGTACAGAAACCTTAATATGCAGGATCAAACTGTGTAATCTCTAAATATGAGTCATTTCTTTCTTTATTATTATCCAGTAGTTGAGTTATTAAAAGGATCTGTGTGGTCATTTCTTCTGTCATAATTTTAAACAATCACTGAATGAAGGATCATTAGCCCAGGACTCCCTGCAGTGAAATATTGCCATGGCTGACTAATTGTCATTATCTTCCAATTCCTTCTCTGTGAGGAGAATAATGTGGCCTTAGAGGAGTTGGGATAATTGTTAAAAGCATTGTAACGTACATTCCAACCAGCCATGCAGGGAAAATAAAAACCTAATGCTCCAAGGATTTAAGGGACAAAGTGTTAGTTTTCTATAACTACCATGCAAATACAGGGAATTCTCTACTTAAAATCACAATTGAGCCCAAAATGTCAATTGCTAAGTAAGACAGTTGTTAGTGAGTTTTGTCCTATTTTACAATCTTTCTTGCCAGAGTTGTTAAGCGAATCACTGCAGTTGCTAAGTTAGTAGCATGGTTCTTAAGTGAATCTGGCTTCCCCATTGACTTTGCTTGTCAGAAGGTCACAAAAGGTGATCACATGACCCTGGGACACTGCAGCCATCATAAATACATTAGTTGCCAAGTGTCTAAATTTGGTCACTTTTTTCACTGCTGCTGTAACTTCAGTCACTAAATGAATGGTTGTAAGTCAAGGCCTACCTGTAAGTCAAGGCCAGATTTATGCAAGAGCAGATGCGGGTTTTCTATGAATATTGTAGGATTCAATATGAAAATTCCAATGAAAGTGTTTGCGGAAAAATGAAAGACTTTTTCATTGTAAGGAGGTGTATTTGCAACAAATTAGTTTACCTCCTTAGGGAGACAAATCATGGTGCGTGTGTGTGTGTGTGTGTGTTTGTGTAAACAGAGAGGGAGAGGGAGGGAGGGGGGGGGATGCTTTATGGATTTTTGTCTCTAAATGTTTAATGAATGCTCAGATTAGAAACTAGTTTTCAAATTACCTGCTGGTTAGCCTTCCACTGAAAATGGGGTTGAAATGTATGCAGCAGTTTGGAAAAGCCATTTCTGTTGCTAAACTTAACATAGCATATTTTTGTTAATTCCTTTTGAATAAAATTGAATATATGTGTTGTGGGTTACATTACTCTTTAAATTTTGAGTGCTCTGCACATACAGATTATCAATAATATATGTTTGCTTTGATCAACATTTTTGCTTATTTGTTTCTGTTTATGTTGTTCCTAGCTGATAAACAACCAGAAGAAGAAATAACATCTGAAGTTCCTTTCATCTCCCAGAGTGGCTCTCCTAGACTTAACCGACAAGAGATAATCAACAAACAGTTCCCAGAAGCTTATAATGTAGTACTGCAACGAAAGGAAAATGAAGGATTTGGTTTTGTGATCCTTACCTCAAAGAATAAACCACCACGTGGTGGTAAGTAGGATGAGGTGTCAGCCTTGTTCATTATAGTACTTCAGTTAAAATTGCTTGTTTTTCACTGTACAAACCATTGAACACAAAACACCCAGATTTTAAAAACTACTTTCTTTCACAAAGTTATTTTTTTCTATATCTGCAAATTTCTTCGTTCAGTTTTATTCTTTTGAAGCATAGCCATCCTCAATTTTTCACATGCTGCTTTCTTCTTGAGTATAATAATAAATGTGTTTTGTATATTGGTAGTGTCAGATAATGCTGTTATCATGCTGGAGTGAGAGAGGGGGAGGATAATGGTTTGGTAGCATCTTAACTGGCTAGTGCATATTTAGTGCAATATGCTTTGTTTAAGGCTATCTTTGAAGTTAACTGCATTCAGATATAATGTTAAATGAGACTTGCTAAGAATTCTGTCTAGTTGTATATACTGTAAGTAGTACGCTTGTGCACATAAGCTGATTGTTCTCCAAGTTTCTTCTACTTTTTATACGTGGCCAAACTAATTAGGAACTGTTCTGACCCAACCAGGTTCCCAAAGAGCAAACACAGACAAAGGCAGCAGCCCCCACCTTTTAAGATTTAATAAGGAATTCTGTTCTGAAGGCTACTTTCCACTAATTAGCTCCGACAAGAAAGAGCCTTGCCAAGTTGTTTGTCAAGGCTGCCAGAAACCCAGAGATAAGAACGAATTTACAAAATTCTCCAAACACGAACTAAGATGTCCACCAATTGAGTTTAAGAGCTTCTTTGCTGTCTGCAAAGAACGCTTTTCCAAACCTGGCTTTTATCCTCTTGCGGGAGGGGCCATTACCTTGCAGCCTTACTCCCGAGTCGCCTGTGCTGCTGTAATTATTCTTTCCTCTGAATAGTCCTTTGTGCACGTGCACTTGGCACAGGCTCCTCGGGAACCTCCTCGTCACTGTTGCCAACCCCCACAATCTCTGAAGGCAGCAGTCCATTCCCTGATGGTCCTGACCCCTCATCAGAGTCATCGCTCTCCTCAGCCATCTGCACCTGCTGCCGGCTAACCACAACAGGAACTAACAAGGAAAAGATTCCTATTAAATTTGATCCTAACCCTCCGATAGTTACTCAAACTAACTATTTATGTTGGTTGGTTTCATATTCAGATGGTTAATGGAATAAAGGGTAATTCTGACCATGTAGTCTTTGTATTACTTAAAACCTTGTGTAGTTTGATGGAATATAAATAATTAGGCTTTTTTTAAAATATGGGAAAAGAAATACATTTACATATTGGGCTTTCCTGACACCTTTACTCCTAAACATCAAAGGATCCAATAGGATAGGCCATTGAGGAACTCTAGCAGAATGGATAATCAGAAAACTTTAGAAAGGCTGTATTTGTACAAGCTACATTTCTTCCTGCTTGGACAAGATGCCTTTACATGCCATTGCATTTAACCGATTTTTTTTCCAAGAAACTTATCCATGTTGAAATCTTTACGAACCATTTTGTGTTTGAAACCTTTACATGACACATATAGAGCTATCATTACATTTGCTGAACTAATGGATGTTTCTGTCTACAGACTGACATTTTCTGGTCACTCAGCAATTTACTTTCTCCCCCAAATATATAAGAATATATTTGAAAATGGAATCTCAGTTTCGGCTCTAGACATTTCATAATTAGATTTTTCCCATTGTATGAATAAGGCATATTTCAGAGTTGTATTGGGGTAGGTTCTACAGTATTCTCCACAGATTATTGGTTTTGTTAGATCTCTTCTTAAAATTGGAACAAAATGTAGAATTGATTTGGTATATTTATTTAAGCTCGTGATATTTTCGTAATTTACTTTTTGCAAAATGTAAATTCAGTCTTCTGAATCTTTTTGATTATAAATTAATCTTGTTTACTACATTAAAATATTAATTTCAGTTCTCAAGTTTCCAAGTATGAGTGAATATGAAATAGGAAATGAGGTGTTTTGAAAGTTCAGCTGAACCATTTCATGTGAACTACTGTTTGGCAGAATCAAAACCTAGATATTCATTCATTCATCATCCATCCATTCAATTTATATAGCTGCGCATTTTACATACATGGCTCACGCTATTTATTCCAGGTTTCAGATAAAAAAATTAATAACTAGAAGTGTCTTATGGAATGATTAGGAGTACATCACCCTTACCTCTTTCTAACCTCCTTTGTGCTTTCATTCCTCATATCACTCTGTGAGTTACCAAGTTACCACTGTCAGTGTCCTTTGTTTTAAACAGATCATGTTCAACCAGCTCACAATCCCCTCTCCATCCTTTTTAGCACTTTTCTTTCTTTGTTTGTCCTTAACGACTCTGCTAATGTCCTTGACTTTTTCCCACTGTTTCTCCCTTAACAGTTCCTTCTGGAACACACATAGATCCAGACGTCCAAAAGTACAGTTCCATGCATTGAAGATTCGTGTTCAGAATGCTTTGCATATCTGTACTGTCTAATCATTAGACAGGAAATTATTGTTAATAACTAAGCTAGGTTGTTTTGTGTAATCTTGTGAATAATGTAAAATACAGTTTAGTCCTTCTTAAAGACCTAGATAAATGATCCGTAGACAGCTTGGCCTGACTAGTGTGAGATATTACATCACTCTTTAAAAAAAGAAGAATTCTGTATTTTACTTTATCTAAAACATAATAGTAGTTCACTGGTGATATTTATGCCAACTTGATAAGGATGAAAACAGACATAATCTTAGTGGAGCATTTTAGAGTCATCATTTACTTCAGTACATTTAACACTAGAATCTCTTTTCAGCAAAAGCATTTTTTCTATAATACTTCCATTGTCATAGATCAGTTTTGGATTCATCGTTACAAATGAGATTTGTTAAACTAAAAGAAAACAGATAAAGATTAAAGCTAGCTCATATTTTTTTCTTCCTATGAAGTATCACATGGTTGATAAATAGCAGTTTTTCAGCAGTTTAGGCTTTCAGGTACCATATAAACTGAGATGATTCTTGGTGAAATTTTTTATATGAAACATGCCACACGATAAATTAACAATATTTGTAAAAACAGCTGAAAAGATTCATGCAGAATCAAGCCTTCTGCTACTATGCCTCTACCAAGGCTTTGTAAATATAAATGTTGGGAAAATAAATAGATGCTCATATTTAATATATTTCACCCAAAATCTTAAGTTGCAATATTTAGTGCAAGGACAATCTTTGAATTTCTCGCTGGTATATTTTAAAATTACTGAATATCTGAGATGATTCCCCAGGATTGCAGTTTAGCCCTCCTTAAAAAATACAGATAAATGTTCCTCAGACAGACTGGCATAATTTAACTAGACTGTGACACTATTTACCAATATTTAAAAAATTTTCTTCAATAGTAAACATTTGCAAAATTAAATTCTATCACATTTGTGTGTCATATACAGGTGAAACTCGAAAAATTAGAATATTGTGCAAAAGTTCATTTATTTCAGCAATGCAACTTAAAAGGTGAACCTAATATATGAGATAGACTCATTACATGCAAAGCAAGATAGTTCAAGCTGTGATGTGTCATAATTGTGATGATTATGGCTTACAGCTCATGAAAACCCCAAATCTCAGAAAATTAGAATATTACATGCAATCAATAAAACAAAGAATGTACATAGAACAATATCGGATCTCTGAAAAGTATAAGCATGCATATGTACTCAGTACTTGGTTTGGGCCCCTTTTGCAGCAATTACTGCCTCAATGCGGTGTGGCATAGAAGCTATCAGCCTGTGGCACTGCTGAGGTGTTATGGAAGACCAGGATGCTTCAATAGCGGCTTTCAGCTCTTCTGCATTGTTCGGTCTCATGTCTCTCATCTTTCGCTTGGCAATGCCCCATAGATTCTCTATTGGGATTCAGGTCAGACGAGTTTGCTGGCCAATCAAGCACAGTAATCCCACAATCATTGAACCAGGTTTTGGTGCTTTTGGCAGTGTGGGCAGGTGCCAAGTCCTGCTGGAAAATGAAGTCAGCATCCCCATAAAGCTCCTCTGCAGAGGAAGCATGAAGTGCTCCAAAATCTCCTGGTAGATGGCTGTGTTGACCCTGGACTTAATGAAGCACAGTGGACCAATACGAGCAGATGACATGGCTCCCCAAATCAACACAGACTGTGGAAACTTCACACTCGACTTCAAGCATCTTGCAGTGTGTGCCTCTCCATTCTTCCTCCAGACTCTGGGTCCTTGGTTTCCAAATGAGATGCAAAAGTTGCTCTCATCAGAAAAGAGGACTTTGGACCACTGAGCAACAGAACAGTTCTGTTTTTCTTTAGCCCAGGTAAGACGCTTCTGAGGTTTGTTGCTCAGGAGTGGCTTGACAAGAGGAATAAGACATTTGAAGCCCATGTCCAGGATCTGTCTGTGTGTGGTGGCTCTTGATGCACTGACTCCAGCCTCAGTCCACTCCTTGTGAAAGTCCCCAACCCATTTGAATGGCCTTTTCCTGACAATCCTCTCCAGGCTGTAGTCATCCCTGCTGCTTGTGCACCTTTTTCTTCCACACTTTTCCCTTCCACATAACTTTCTATTAATGTGCTTTGATACAGCACTTTGGGAACATCCAACTTCTTTTGCAATTACCTTTTGAGGCTTTCCCTCCTTATGGAGGGTGTCAATGATGGTTTTCTGCACAACTGTCAGGTCAGCAGTCTTTCCCATGATTGTGATTCCTACTGAACCAGACTGAGAGACCATTTAAAGGCTCAGGAACCCTTTGCAGGTGTTATGGCTTAATTAGCTGATTAGAGTGGGACACTTTGAGCCTAGAATATTGAACCTTTTCACAATATTCTAATTTTCTGAGATTGTGGATTTGAGGTTTTCATGAGCTCTAAGTCATAATCATCTCAATTATGACACATCATGGCTTGAACTATCTTGCTTTGCATGTAATGAGTCTATCTCATATATTAGGTTCACCTTTTAAGTTGCATTACTGAAATAAATGAACGTTTGCACAATATTCTAATTTTTCGAGTTTCACCTGTATGGATGTAATATGTAATAATATATGGACAGAATGAATTATGTTTCTCTAATCTTTATCTCTTTATCTTTAGTTATATAGGCATAAATTGTAGTAAGACTTACTTGTTTTATTCTTTAAAGAAGGTCATTAATGGTGGAAGCTTCATAACAAAAAGCAACCAATTGTCAATATACACAGTCTTTCTTAGAATTGTTAACTCTATATGAACAAGGATGTGTATAGGCTTGATGTAATTACATTGAAGTAAAATAAAAAATTGACACTTAAAGTGCTACTAGACTACTTAACAACTCTTCAAGTAGCATCTAACATTATTCAAGTCTGTCAAGTCTACAGCCAAAGTTATTTTTGTTAATTATAATTATGGTGTTAAATGCAGACATTAACACTTGAAATCATCTTGGAAATAGACTGAAAGTTAGTGGAAGTTATTCAAAATAGTAATGATTAAATGGCTAGGTCAGTTAAAAGTGCAGGTAGTCCTCGACTTATGACCACAATTGAGACCAAAATCTCTGTTTCTAGGTGAGACATTTGTTAAATGAATTTTGCCCTATTTTACAACCTTTCTTGACACATTAGTTAAGGGAATCACTACAGTTGTTATGGTAGTAATGTGATTGTTAAGTGAATCTGGCTTCCCCTTTGACTTTGTTGTCCGAAGGTCACAAAAAAAAGTCTTTTTATTTAAATATTTAATTTATTAAACTTGTATTCCACCCATTTTGCCAGAAATTATACAAATATTTTTGACAGATGGGAATCCAATCTCTTCTTGAAAGTCTCAAGTGATGGCGCTCCCACAACTTCCGAGGGCAAGCTGTTCCATTGGTTGATTGTTCTCACTGTCAGAAAGTTTCTCCTTATTTCCAGGTTAAATATCTCCTTATTCAGTTTCCATCCATTATTTCTTGTCTGGCCTTCGGGTACTTTAGAAAATAGCTTGACCCCTTCCTGTCTGTGGCAGCCCCTCAAATATTGGAAAACTGCTATCATGTCTCCCCTGGTCTTTCTCTTCACTAGACTAGCCATGCCCAGTTCCTGTAACAGTTCTTCATACATTTTAGTTTTCAGTGCCCTAATCATCCTGGTTGCTCTTCTCTGTACTTTTTCTAGAGTCTCAACATCTTTTTTATAGTGTGGTGACCAAAACTGGATGCAGCACTCTAGGTGTGGTCTTACTAAGGCTTTATAGAGTGGTGTTGGTACCTCACTTGATCTTGATTGTATCCCTTTGTTAATGCAATTTAGGATTGCATCATCTGCAAATTTGGTAAATTCCCCTTCTATTCCCTCATCTATGTTGTTAATGAAGATATTGAAGAATACTGGGCCTAAGACGGAACCTTGTGGCACCCCACTGCTTACTTCCCTCCATGTAGACTTAGACCCATTAAGGACTACTCGTTGAGTACGGTTTGTCAGCCAGTTGCAAATCCATCTGGTGGTGGTGCTATCTCACTTTTTTCTAGCTTACCAAGAAGTAGGTTGTAGTCTACTTTGTCGAATGCCTTGCTGAAATCTTAAGTATATTATGTCCACAGTATTTCACTGGTCTACTATGTTGAAGAATGAAATAGATTGGTTTGGCATGATCTGTTCTTAACAAACGCGTGCTGACTGCTAGCACTTTACTTATTTGTAGATGTTGGCAGATCTGTTTTTTTATTATCTTTTCCAGTATCTTTCCAGGTATTAATATTAAGCAGTTTTGTTTTCTCTCTACTGCCTGTTACTTCTTTGCCATCTTCTCCATCAGTGGGCCAATTTTTCTTGTTTATTTTTCTTGTGTTGAAGGAAACTTTTTTATTGCTTTTGACATCTGTTGCAAATCTTACTTCATTCAAAGTCTTAGCTTTCCTAATTTCATCTTTGTAAGTTCGGGCTATTGGTTTGTATTCTGCCTTAGTTATGTGTCCCTCTTTCCAATTTTTGTACTTATCTCTTTTTTCTCTCAGTTGGTCTGAGAGTTCTCTGTGCAACCATGTTGGCTTTTTCTTGGTTGTCTTTTTTAGTGGTATTGAACTGGACTGGGCTTTTATAATTGTATTTTTCAGAATTTCCCAAGATTCTAGAGTCGATTTCTCTTTGATTTTCATCCATGGAATCCTTCTCAAGCTCTCTCTGAATTCATTAAAATCTGCTCTTTTAAAGTCTAAGGCACTGATTTGATTATGCTCTGTTGCTTGTGTCTGTTTTATAATGAATTCTAATGTGGTATGGTCACTCTCCCATAAGGATCCTGTAACTTCAATTCCCTCTATCACTTTTTTTGCTGTTGGTAAGAATAAGGTCCAATATAGCTGTCCTGCTAGTTGTCTTCTTTACCTTTCGTGTGATGTTGTCAGCTGGATTGGTGAGGACTCTGTTCAATCTCCCACTTGTTGCAGAGTTTGTCTCCCAATTCATGTCAGGAGAGTTAAAGTCCCCCATTACTCTATTGTGGTGTGTTTCCTACATACGTTGATTAACTGATTAGCAAAAAGTTCATCTATTTCTTCTGCTTGGTTAGGTGGCCTGTAGTATACACCTATGGCAATGTCATTCTTTTTTTCCTTTTATGTTGACCAATATGCATTCTGAAAGGCTTTCGTTCTTTCTTGTTTGCACCTCTTGTAGAGAGGAAGTGATCTAACATAATGCAACTCCACCTCCTCTTTTGTTAGGTCTGTTTCTTTTGAATAGTTTATATCCTTTTATTAGTACATTCCAGTCATCAGTTTCAACCCACCAAGTTTTTGTAATGGTAACTATAACATACTTGCCCTCATATACTAGTATTTCAAGTTCACCCTGTTTGTTACCTAAACTTTGAGCATTAGTGTATAGGCATTTTAGTTCTTTGTGGTTGATTCTGTATATGCTTCCTACATTCCTACTTTGCATCTGAATTTTTCTTCTTTCTCTTTACTCCCTACCTCCTTTTATGATTGGTAATCTTTTGATTCTTGCTTGTAATTGGGTTCTAAAGGTCATAAACTCTCCCCTCAATTGTAATTTAATTAATTTAAATTAAATCACTATACAGATTTAATTTAAAATAATTGTCTTCTTTCTCTTAAGGAAATCTCAGGATTTTTATAACTGTAGGAAAGAGTTAACAATCTCTTACAGTAGTCTCATCATCTTTACAAGATCATAATTCTACAAGTTTTTGAGAAATAATTTAGCCAATGTAAAACCAAAATAATTTTAAATACAGATAAATCAGACCATAAATATTAATATCAAGTTATGAATCTGGTGACATTCCTATGAAAATGCGCAGTGATTTGAATAAATGATAATAAAATAAAGCTTCTGTAATGTATGATACAGAATATTACTTTGTTCGTTTCCTAGTAATTCCTCATAAGATTGGACGTGTTATAGATGGGAGTCCAGCTGATCATTGTGGAAAACTGAAAGTAGGAGATAGAATCTCTGCAGTGAATGGACAATCAATCATAGACTTGTCACATGAAAATATTGTGCAGCTGATAAAAGATGCAGGGAATACTGTCACACTCACTGTTGTTGCTGAAGAAGGTAAGAATGATCATCACTGTTATGCTGCTGTTCACTGAAGTTGCATTTGTTTATGTCTTCCACATGGTGGCAATATCAGTATCTTTCAATAATAGTTGTAAAAATATTTTTCCATATGTTAGCTAGGTTGAAGGTTGAGAGTACTGTACTCTAGTGGCTCGTTCCTATCTAGGCAGTCAGGTAGGTATTTAAGGATTTCTGCTTGGTCCTTTGGTATTTTTGGAGTTCTGCAAAATTCTGTCTTATTCCCACATGATGTTGAAAATGTGTAAGAAACTATTGAGTGAAATTATTTGAAAAAAATACACATAGTAAATACTCTGTCTTGGTTCATCAGATACAATGTAGAGATGTTGAATAATAATCTTAGGCCACTAATAAACTACATGAAGACCAGTAAACTATAATTCAGTACCATTTCTTAGTAAATTCATTTCAACAGTAGTGTGTAATTCACTTACACTAATTATTCATCTTTAGGATATAGGGGCTGCTTCTAAAAGGACCGTGGAAGTGTCAATTTAGAAGTCTCTTAAATTACTTGACTAAGAAAGCTACAAAGGCTATATTTCAGTGGTTGATTCTGTTACTTAGTCCTTTTCAGGGACAGTTTGAGATAGTGGATGCTAACTTACAAAGTCTTCACAGTATGGAGTCTAGTTACCAAAGTTGTTGTAATGTTTTGCTTTGTCACATAAAATATTTTCATTGCAGATGCATTGCAGATCTTCTGCTAAGCTCTGTCATCATCATGTAATTAGAAGAGAGATAATTATAGAGAACTTTTTGTTTTTATATTTGAAATGTAAATAATCTCTCATCAGAAATTCTTGCCTTTCCTTTTGATAAAGAGACAAGCATTAATGAGTATGGAACTAAATAGTGCCACTCTCTTTTCCTCAACCACCCCTATCCTGAATAACTATCCAATTTTCCTTTTTTAATCAGAAAATACTGTTCGATATAAATAGGTAACTTCAAGCAGCATGTATACTTTTCATTTCTCTCATTCTCATGTTATAATTATTTGGTAAGAGGGGATTTGCTACTCCCTTGATTTGTTTCTTTCAGCATTCTAGGGGCTGACAAAAATATTATTCATCAAAGCATTCTGAGTATTTAAATGACATTTTTTTAATAAATCCAGAATCCCCTTACAAGAATTGTTCGCTGCACACATAATTCAGTGTAAATATGCAAAAACAGTTTATTTTCAAATTTGGTGTTTTAAAATTCAGTGTTTTTTGAAAAGACTGATCTTCAAACTAACTTTTCAAATTTAGGGTGGTGGTTCTTGTTTTAAAAAAAGACTGCTTTTCAACACTAAGGTGTATAATGAAGCTTGCTCTGATTATTTTGCTAGGAAGATGGTTTCTACCAATCGGAATAATAATTATACCAAAAATTCATTTTCCAGTTTCATATTTAACATGCATTTTACAATGTTACATCCTATGAAATAGAATATTAAATAATTCATTTGCTAGTTGGTAAGCTTAGAAGTTTTTTATGCAAGTTATTTAAATATTTTAACTTTATAACCTTTTTATTTTATTTTTTTCAATTGAAAGAAATTGCTAAAATTAAAAAAGATGAAATGTGAATATTCTAGTTTATTTACTCCTGGGTTTGAATTACTACCACATAATATGATTTCATTTCTTATTAGTACCAAGTTGCAGAAGCTTGGAAGTTTACCCAAATGCTTGTTTTCTGAAGTATCACTAGGTGAAAGGCAAAAGGCAGACAATATTGTGAAACAAAACTGATTACAAAATAGAAACTGATTCAATAGAAGCATTGTAATTCAGATAATGACTTTCTGAGAGTTGCCCTATTTATCAGATAGTTAAATAAGGATGTTTTTAAATTGCTAGTGAATTGAGATATTCTTATTTACATTGGCTGATAAAGTGGTACATACTGCTTAGAGGAAGTGACCAGGTAAGTGGTGAGGACTGCAGAAAACTCTGCTGATGAATGCCTTTAAATATTAATTTTAGAATTAACCATTGCTTGGAAAAGGTATTTGTCAAATAAATGTAAGATTTGTGTAATACATACCTGTCTTGTCTATTTATACTGTGCTGTGCTGTGCTCTATACTGCACTGTGCTCTGCTCTGCTGTGAAGTCAGTCTTAATTCTTGTTGACTACCTGAACTAATCTCTGCAGTTTTTTTGGCAGGATTTTCCAGAGTGATTTGGCATTGCCTTCTTCCTAGGGCTTAAAGAGAGTGACTGGCCCAAACTTTCCCAACTGGCTTTATGCCTAAGGCAAGATTAGAATTTCCAGCCTTTTGTTTCTAGTCTGTTGCCTTAATCACCACACCAAATTGGCTCTCATTGCCATCCAATTTTGTTCAACCATTTCTTCTTTTCCCCACCTTCCAATGCCAGAATATATTCCAAAAAATAAATCTCCTTGTTGTTGATGTGCTTTTTTGCTACTACTTCTGAAAGGAAATATTTTATTTATTTATTTATTTGTCAATTGCTTACAAGATAATAGATATAAGTGTAAACATTAGTAAGAATACAGGAAATAGGTACGAATAAATGGGGACAATAGGACAGGGATGGTAGGCATGATGGTGCACTTATGCACGCCCCTTACAGACCTCTTAGGAATGGGGTAAGGTCAATAGTGGATAGTTTGAGGTTAAAGGAGTGGGGGTTAGAGGATGTAACAACAGAGTCCAGTAGTACATTCCAGGCATTGACCACTCTGTTGCTGAAGTCGTACTTTCTGCAATCAAGTTTGGAGTGGTTTACATTGAGTTTGTATCTGTTGTGTGCTCTTGCATTGCTGTGATTGAAGCTGAAGTAGTCATTGACTGGTTGGACATTGTAGCAGATAATGTTGTGTGCTATGCTTAAATCTAACTGTAGGCGGCGTAGTTAAAGGTTGTCCAAGCCCCAAATCTCAAGCCTGGTGATACAGAGTATTCTGTTGCGAGCAGAGGAGTGTAGTATTCTTCTAGTGAAATACTTCTGGACTCGCTCAATTGTATTAATGTTCGATATACAGTGCGGATTCCAGACTGAAGAGCTGTATTGATCTAGCAAAAGTTTTGTATGCTCTAGTTAGCAATTTGATATTTCTGGAGGAGAAGCTTCGTAAGATTAGATTTACAACTCTTAATGCCTTTTTGGCAATGCTGTTATAGTGAGCTCTGGCGCTTAGGTCATTTGATATGAGAACTCCAAGGTCCTTGACAGAGTGAGGATCATCAACGAGGTCATATCTGCCTAGTTTGTATTTGGTGTACTGATTTTTTTTCTCAATGTGTAGGACAGAGCATTTGTTGGTTGAGATTTGGAGTTGCCAATTGTTTGACCATTCAGACACATAATCAAGGTCGCTTTGAAGGACAGTAGCATTGTTGGTGGTGTTGAATAGTTTTAAAGGAGAATATATGTGTAAGTCTACATGTAAGAGTGAATAGCTTGTGTTTGGAGCTTGATAGGCTTGGAGGTTTGGTAAATTGAATATAGCTCTCCTAAAGTAGAGCCTATGATCATGGTTTAAATCAAGGAAGCAGTGAGTAAACCAACTTCTTGAACCTCTCCAGATAAGGAGAAGGATGGGTGTTTGCCCACTTGTGCTATAGACAACTGGTCCTCATGAGGAGACCTTAGGATAGCAGTTTTCCATGTCATGCTGGGAGTTGGCAGGATTAGACTGAAATGTTTATAATAAGATTTTGGAATTAATTATCAAGGACAGATTATTGTGGGAAATAGAGTCTGTTTTGGTTTTTGCAAGACAACAATGATAAGCAATTTCATTATTTCAGAATCTGGACACTGGAAGGGGCTAAAGTTTTCAAGCTGAAAACTTGGAAATCTGTAAAATGTTGCAAAACATTATAACATGGCTCACGAGGTTAGGATGCTGGGCTGATGATTGGCTGGTTCGCATTTGAGATTTGGGTGCTGTCACAGGATGTGGTAAGCACCCACCAATACGCTCCTGCTGACCCAGCTGTTTGAAAGCAGGTGAATGTAAATAGATAAATGGATACCATTTCAGTGGGCAACTTAATATGAATATGAAAGCAGCCCACAACTGGGTGTTCCATAGGCAACAGTGATGTCACCGGCTGATTCTTTTACCACAGAGGTGTTTTGGTGCTTCCAATATGCAAGTATAGTATAACAATGAAAATACTGAAGGGGACTTTTGAAGAATGGAGTCAGAAATCAGTAGCCATGATATTAGCAATGTCAGTAATAATTTCTGCTTCTGTAGATAGACTATGTCAAAATTTCAGATGTAGAACAAATTTTATCTAACAAGATAGAAAAGATATTGAAAGTGGACTGAAACTGACAAGCCAAAACTTAGAAAATTATTTTGACTTGAACCACAAAAAAACCTTTGACTTCTGTAATTTAAAAAGGGAATACAATGATAAACCCAACAGAGAAAATATTTTTTTTCCTGTTGGATTTATAGAAGAGGCTTGTTAAATAGCCTTGAAGAATTCTGTACAATGGGATAAAGAATAAATTAAGAGAAATAAAATCCTATGACAATTTTTAATGAAGTAAAGATTAAGATTTTTTTGAAGTGAAAGGAAGGAATGTAAAATTAGTTTATCTGATCACTTATTATTGTTGCTATTATATTCTTACTTTTCTAGCTTTTTTCTTGCACTTTTTATTTCATTCTGTTCCCTTCTCTTTCTTTAAGTTTAATTTGTATTAGATGTTACTATTATAATCAAAAATTTACACACACAGCTTAATAAATCAGTTTCGTAGCATGCATTTCAATACTGCTAAATGGCCTTTTCAAGAACTGGCAACATTATTTGATAACACATAAAAAATGAAAGTCAATAATGTTCTTGGCAAGATTTTAGTATTGCTAAATATATCCTGATGTATCTAATCAGCTGCTTGTGTCTTCATTAGAGCACCGTGGTCCCCCATCCGGAGCAAACTCCGCCAAACAGAGTCCAATTGTACAGCATCGAGTTCTTGGACCAGTTCCAGCTTCTTCTGTATCTACTGACAGGTACAAACTTCATCTTTAGGCCACAAATAAACATGGAAATGAAATTAAATACCTAACTTCTTTTTTGTAAAGGCAGCGAGGGAACAGAACTTTTCAGTTCTTCAGATTTTTTTTCCTTATTCAGACTAATTTTCTAGTTAGAATGCAGCAGTTGTCTTCCCTCATATTGCTAGGAGAAATATTTCTATGATGTTTTTCTTACTTATGTATTTTACACAATAGTCTGCATTTATCATCTTTTGGCATTTCACTATTAATTTCCTTGTCATGATATATATGATGAAGCAAACTACAAAAGCTTTTGCAATAATAAATTTATCATTCATATGCTACAAGATTGTTTTTATTTCAAGCCTGTAGTAATAAGTAATGGATCAGAGAATTCAAACTGCAGATTTATTTAAATGAACATCAAAGAGAAAAAGCCTTCTGGAAGAGGAAAATGAACAAAATAAAACTGATAAAAGATTAAAGAGCTTCTTTGAGAAGTTATAATTATTCATGGTATAAAAATGGATGTTATAAATGAACATCTTCCTTCTGCCATGTAGCTCTAATTATCTCAGAAAAAGTTACAAGATTAAGGATACTTCATCCAATGCTAATATGACCCATATTAGTGATAGTTAATAGATATAGTATTCAGTTTCATCAAATGTTTTGCAGTTATTTAAAGTTGGAAATAATGCATTTATTGTATGCAACTTTTGCTAAATTTATTCTTTTTTTGTATTGGAATATTTATAAAATGCAGGTGTTTCAATGTCAATTGAAAATAATGGAAATTTATCATAGTTTTGTGCAACTTTCACAAATGTCTGACATACATTTTTGAGAGAAAATGTTAAACATTAACAGAATACATACATTACAAATAAATAAATAACTACTTCAGGGCATTGCAGATTGTTTTAGTAAACTATGGCATTTTAATCTCAAAGAAAATTTGTGGCACATTTCTTTTTTAATCCTAATGTTAATAATTTCATTCAAAATATAGTTTGTACTCTGATAGGAAATGGACTAACAGGAAATCAGAATTTCCTCTTAAGAAATTGTGGCACATTTTGGCCAGTCCTTTCAATTTCAAAATTTATTCTTTAATGTTATGAATTAGAGTTCAAAATTAATTCAAAGAATTTGAATAGGAAATACAAGAAATCAAATCTGCACAAGAATATCTACAGCCTGTTTAATTTTGTATGTGGAGAATATGTTTCTATGGCTGAATTTTGGAACCTGGCTTATATTTGGTAAATTCCTTTAGGAATCCATTCTAATCTTCAACAGAGGCCCTTGTAACGATCCATATGCTTCCTTATACTTCAGGGGTGCTATAGAAGCTGATGGCGGAAAAGAACAATGCAACAATTACAAGCACTTCTCATTAACTGAAGTTGCTGGGTCTCTCGGAGGGAACATACTTTCTCAGGTATATAAATATACTCACTAGAAAATAGCTATTAAAGTTTTTTTTATTATTATATAGGAGATAAACTCTTCTGCTAATAATAGATGCTGTAGGAAGTATCCAGTGTTAATCACTTGCACACTGGATAGTCAGTGGAATATTCCAGATATTATAGGAAGGTTCATTAAATGTCTTTGTGCTTCTAGCACCAAAGGCTGGCTTTAGTTGTGCAGTCATTCAGTTGCTTTTGACTTTTTCAGTTCTTCTGGTACATATAATTTTGCCAGAATTGCCTGTTACTAGCTACTTCTTTGAGTGGCTTATAATTCTGTTATCAGTTATACCACAGGTAATTCTCAGCTTACAATTATATTGGAGCCTGCCCATCATGGTCATAAATTGTGATGATCATAAAATGGGTCGGTCACATTTTTATGACAGTCATTATATGGCAGTCATTAAGCAAACATGGTAGTCATAAAGCAGACACTATGTGCACAGTTTTGCCAAAACCCAGAAGTGTCAGTTTTCAGCAAAACAACTATAAAATAACTGTTATATGACCATGGAATGCTGCAAACGGCCTGACCATCAGAACTTTGAATCCGCATCATAAGTTGCCCTAGGGCAATGTCATAACTTTGAACAGTTGCTAAGCAACCAATCATAAGTGGAGAACTATTAGGCTTCCTTCTTCTGTCAACCTATTTTGATTGCTTTCATTTTAAAAAAAAACATTGGAGTCTTATCCCTCGCTTTTCAGTATACATCCAATATGAAATATTAGAGAATATTTGTAGTTTGAGTTGTAGATTTTGGTAGAGGTTTGTTCTCTGAGCTTGCCATTTAGCTCACAAATGTTTTATTGCCAAACTAGGTAAAACCTTCAGTGGGACTTTGGGTGAAGACTTTTATCTAGTACTGAATGATGGTTTTTTATGGTCTAATCTATTCTCAATAATTCAACGAAAAATATTTTTCCTTGTTCAGCCTTCCTAATAATCAACGTTCCACAGCCATTTGTTATGACTGGATATAATAAGGCATTGTCAATATATATCTTTATTGTCAGTCTTTAATTATTTTATCTAGGTTTCTAAGAATTTTTCTTCCAGATAGCTGGTATCTCTTTATTTTACTTAAGTCACTATCCCTTGAAATGTAGAGCCTCTTTAAATATTTTACTAATCTATCTGCATCAATGTAACATTATTGGCGCTAACTTGACATAATCGTAGGAATTTTTAAAAAATATTAAGCATCACAACAGCCTTTGTAGTCTCTCATTTCCCTTTCAAAAAAAATTCCTAGTCATTTTCACACTTCCAGCTATCAAGATGGCATCATCAGCATAATTAATTCTTTACTGATGATTGATTCTAAAACACAAAAGCTATCCATCACTTCTTCATTATCAATCCTAAAGCTGGTTGTTCTGTGATCTTTTTTATATTAAATTTTAATCCCATTTTATATATATATATACATATATATATATTTGTTTTCTGAGGTTCTCGCGGGTATTTGTATGTGGATCTTTGGTTATTCGGGTTTTCTCCGCGTAAGATTGAAGTATCTAGGCAACGTTTGGCGAGGTCCCACTCGCCATCTTCAGGCTGGTGCTTTCGGCTTAGTGCCAGTGCAAGCAGTGTGTGACCGGAGCTGCCATCTCTATATATACAAGTGGTGGGGGATGGTGTGCTGGGCTGGTTGGCTGTGCTGCAGCCTCTTGATTGGTTGATGGAGTTGATGTTGGTATAATGGGCTGTGTAATGGCCTTTTGTTGTAGAGATATCCTGGATCTTGTGCTGTCATCTCCTGGGTCGTTAGCCTCTTGTGCCACCACCACACTTCCACGTAAAAATCAGACTCACACCCACACAGAAGATGAGACACGACCACAGACCAGAAGCCGCACTGCAGCTGCATCACTACCCACTTCAAACTCCTCTGAACCATACATGAAGCGAACTGACCCCCACCATGAAGATGTGGCACGACCACGAACTCGAAGCCAAACGAACACAGACCCAGGCCCCAAACTCAAAGCCATATTAAAAACCCAAAATGCTACATCACAGCCACCCGCTCAGGACATCACATCAGAAAACTCAAGAAATTACACCTCAAGAACTCAAGAAGTCACAACACAGCAAATGACCCAGGATATCACAGCACAAGACCAAGGATACCACAGCAATAAATCTCACAAGGTCATCACACAACCCATTACCCAAGCTGTTACTACACAGGAGGCTAATCGAAAAGAGATCAAAACACAAACGACCCAGGAGATTACAACGCAAGACCCAGGATACCACAACAAAAGAACTCACAAGCCCATCACACAACCCATTACCCAAGCCGTTAAAACACAAGAGGCTAACGACCCAGGAGATGACAGCACAAGATCCAGGATATCTCTACAACAAAAGGCCATTACACAGCCCATTATACCAACATCAACTCCATCAACCAATCAAGAGGCTGCAGCACAGCCAACCAGCCCAACACACCATCCCCCACCACTTGTATATATAGAGATGGCAGCTCCGGTCACACACTGCTTGCACTGGCACTAAGCCGAAAGCACCAGCCTGAAGATGGCGAGTGGGACCTCGCCGGCGTTGCCTAGATACTTGAATCTACGCGGAGAAAACCCGAATAACCAAAGATCCATATATATATATACATATACATATACATATACATATACATATACATATACATATACATATACATATACATATACATATACATATACATATACATATACATATATATATATATATATATATATATATATATATATATATATATATTTCTGAGGTTCTCGCAGGTATTTGTATGTGGATCTTTGGTTATTCGGGTTTTCTCCGCGTAAGATTGGAAGTATCTAGGCAACGTTTCGATGAAGTCTCATTCATCATCTTCAGGCTTCTGTCTTCAGCTCTGTGCTTCTCAGAGTGATGTGAGCTTGCAGCTGCTTCTTCCTTTTAACTGCTAGTGGGGGTGTGACTTGATTGGGTGGGGGCTTGGCTGTGTTCTGATTGGGTGGGGGTGTGTTCTCATTGGTTAGGGGTTTGGCTGTGTTCTGATGGGTTGGGGGGTTGGCCATGTTCTGATTGGCTGGAGGTGTGTTCTGTTCAGGTGGGGGCTTGGTTGTGCTCAGGTTGGTCTTAGTTACTGGGGGATTTGAGCTGGTGAGCTGTGATCTTGTGATCTTCGAGTTCGTGGTCGTGCTGCATCTTCATGGTGGGGGTCAGTTCGCTTCATGTATGGCTCAGGGTCTCCCCAAGATACACAAAGAAGGAACTCCACTTAGACCAATAGTCAGCTCCATAGGCTCACCTCTACAAAACCTAGCCAAATTTCTCGCCAAACAACTACAGCCCTATGCAGAATCCATCAACTCACATGTAAGAAACTCATTCCAGTTCATCGAGATCATAAAGAAACAAAACTTACAACCCAGCGACCTACTAGTGAGCTTCGATGTCATATCCCTCTTCACCCAAGTGCCAATAAAAGAAGCCTTGACAGCCATCCAAAACAAATACAACACCCCCCCCCCCAGCACATCCTAGATCTGACCAACCACTGTCTATCCAATACATACTTCACCTACAATGGACAAAAATACAAACAAATAGAAGGAGCACCCATGGGATCACCCCTCTCACCTGTCATCACAAACCTCTACATGGAACACTTTGAAACACAAGCTCTAGAAAAATATGATCACAAACCCAAACTCTGGCTCAGATACGTAGATGACACCTTCATAATCTGGCCACACGGGAAAGAAAAACTGAACAACTTCCTCACACACCTCAACAGCCTACACCCCAAAATACAATTCACCATGGAAACAGAAGCTAACAATCAACTTCCCTTCCTAGATGTCTTGGTATACAAAAAACCCAATGGCTCCCTAGGACACACCATCTACCAGAAGAAAACACATACAAACCGCTATCTACATGCACTCTCACACCACCACCCAGCACAGATCAATTCCGTAGCTGAGACACTCATCTCCAGAACAAAATGCTTAGCTGATGAACAACACCTAAAAACCGAACTAAACACTCTCACCAACGTACTAACAGCCAATGGATTCCAAAGAAAGAAGATTACCCACCTAATCCAAAAAGAAACCCCAACCAAAATCCAAGACAGCGAACAAGAGAACGGCAAAGGCCTCCTCCCATATATAAAAGGCACTACAGACAAAATCAACAAGATCCTCCAAAAACACAACATTAAAACAGCATTCTGCACAAACAGAAAAATATCCACCATCCTAAGAAACCCTAAAGACAAAATCGAATTAGAAAACCAAGGAGTATACGAAATCCCTTGCACCGCCTGTCCCACCACATACATTGGACAAACTAACAGAAGAATAAGTGCACGCGTTGAAGAACATAAGAACTCAATCAAAAAGAAGAACCGACCTCTTCCCTGGTCCAACACCTCAAAGCCACAGGACATGAGATTGACTTTAAAAATACCAGAACTATCGCCAAAACCGAACACTTCAACAACAGAATAATCAGAGAAGCCATAGAGATAGAAAAACGCCCACACAGCATGAATAAAAGAGATGACACCTCCCGCTTACCAGCCATTTGGAAACCCGCCCTCATGAACAGACAGTACCTAACATGATGAATGACACCAGACCCACACCCACGAGGGCCACACAAGATGCCACCACCACACTTCCACGTAAAAAGCAGACTCACACCCACACAGAAGATGAGACACGACCACAGACCAGAAGCCGCACTGCAGCTGCATCACTACCCACTTCAAACCCCCTGAGCCATACATGAAGCGAACTGACCCCCACCATGAAGATGCAGCACGACCACGAACTCGAAGCCAAACAGCAAGATCACAGCTCACCAGCTCAAATCCCCAGTAACTAAGACCAACCTGAGCACAACCAAGCCCCCACCTGAACAGAACACACCTCCAGCCAATCAGAACATGGCCAACCCCAACCAATCAGAACACAGCCAAACCCCCAACCAATGAGAACACACCCCCACCCAATCAGAACACAGCCAAGCCCCCACCCAATCAAGTCACACCCCCACTAGCAGTTAAAAGGAAGAAGCAGCTGCAAGCTCACATCACTCTGAGAAGCACAGAGCTGAAGACAGAAGCTTGAAGATGATGAATGAGACTTCATCGAAACGTTGCCTAGATACTTCCAATCTTACACGGGAGAAAACCCGAATAACCAAAGATCCACATACAAATACCTGCGAGAACCCCATAGTAAAAGATCTGATGTTCCTCTGATATGAAGTCACTCATTCCATTTCAATTTATTGATTCCCAAAATGTCAATATTTAATCTTGGCATTTCCATGTTTGGAACTAAAGTTTGCTTTAGTTGAATTATTTTGTAGCATCACACTTTTTGCTCTCGGACAGTACAACATCTGATATGCTTTTGGCTGTACTCCAACCACATCATAGACTATATTCTTCAGTAGTTTACTGGCTACCTTCCAACTTGGGGGGAAAGAGGTCATCTTCTAACATTATCCTGCTTATGAATATCTGTTTTTCTTGGCAGAATACTGGAGTAGTTTACCATTTCCTTCTTCAATGAATCACATTTAGCTTACCCCTAATCTGTGACTTGACTATGATGAATGATTTTTCTGGGAGAACACACTTTCAGTATTATAAGTCATAATGTCCTTAGGATACAAAAGCCTTCACTACATGGTGTATTAGTTCTTGAAGATGGGATTCAATATGTTTCGTTAGTATTTCTAATATGGTATATATCAGTTTCTTAATGTATTTGAAACTAGAAATTAAAAAAGGTATCAGCAAAATATGTAGAGAGCATACTTGAAGATAGTCCTGAGATTATGTTAATTATTTTGATGGGAAAAATGATATTTTGGTAGATGGATTTCATGGAATTTGATCACTACAAATCAGTCTAGATGCTTATGTCATTTTATTTTATAGCTAACATTATGTCCCCATTTTCCTTATGCAATGAAATTTTAATGTGTAATATTTTAGTGGAAAAAATGAGTGCCATTATCTCCCACCTATTTTCAGTATTCTAAATGTCCATGTGTAATAAAGGAAAAAAGGAATAAGATGTTATCAAAGACATCAGCCAGGATTTTTGAACTGAATTTTTGCTCATGCATCAGTTATGGAAAAACATAAAAGGCCAGGTTTATATCCTTTCAGAACAGCAAGTGATAGCTTTCTAAAATTTACAGAGTCATAGTGGCGCAGTGGTTAGAATGCAGTATTGCAGGCTAACTCTGCTCACTGCCAGGAGTTTGATCCTGACTGGCTCAAAATTGACACAGCCTTCTATCATTCTGAGGTCGGTAAATGAGGACCCAGATTGTTGGGGGCTATATGCTGACTCTGTAAACTGCTTAGAGAGGGCTGTAAAGCACTATTAAGCAGTATATAAGTCTAAGTGCTATTGCTACAGGAAAAGTAAAATTTACATGTGAAATTAATACAGGTATTACTATAATGTCAAACATAGCAAATATAATTACATTAATAATAGGATAAAATTACTTTGAATTTAGGAAATTGATTTTTTCTAACAAATTTAATTCTAACAAAGAGTTGAAAGTATTTCCCAATATAATTTTAATTTGCATACTCTGTTATTTGCACAGAATCCTGGTTGTTATCCAGTAGAACTGGAGAGAGGTCCTCGAGGCTTTGGATTCAGCCTACGTGGAGGAAAAGAGTATAATATGGGGCTATTTATTCTTCGATTAGCTGAGGAAGGGCCTGCCATTAAAGATGGGAGAATTCATGTAAGTATGTATTAGCTCTAGTTGGTTAGATTATCTATTGTTTTTAAAAGCTAATTTAATATTAATTTGATATTTTAAAATATATTTCCATATATAATATTGATATGTTCTCTGCCATTTTAATTAAATGTGAATTTATGCAATTATTTTCAGGCAGTGTTTTGTACTCTATACTCATGTTTACTCTAACCCAGCTTTGGCAATAGGAGGAAAGAATTATTGAGACAGAAATATTTAAATGAACTTCATAATTCTAGTCATGAAAATTCAACTATATTTTTTTGTGAAAGGGTCCTATCTAACAAAATGTAAGTATCTAACCTTTCACAGCAAATTTACTGGAACATCGTCAACATTTTAAAATATCTGCTCTAATACAGAAGGAAAAATGAGACAGTAACCAAATTCAAGGATTTCATTGGAGTTTTGTCCAGATCTCCTATGTTCAGTCCACATAATAAGAGTATTTAACACTGTAATGCACTTAATACATTTTAGTATGTATGCTTATCGAGTGTAGCCCCACATTTGAACAAAAGTAGTGCATTAAGCATATAATAAAATGTTTTCCGCCTTTAACATCTTAATGTAGTTGAGAGAAAACCCCATTTTCTAGAAACTCTTTTCTTTCTTGTTCAGTTGCAGTAGTTTAACTAGATGCTCTGTAGAGATCTCAGATCTGCTAATGCCATTGCAAATAATTAGTTAGTCATCTTTCTTAGAAATGTGCTTCACATTTTCTTGCCCATGTGGTATTCACATTTCTGGGGGTTCATACAATGATCAGACATAATACAGTACCTCAGTATTCATTGTTAATTGAATCCAGGAGATGCGTTGAATAACAAAAACAATGAGTGCCAAACAAATTTTTCCCATAAGGAATAATATAGTGAGTCATAATGCAGCCAAACTGACAAGTTCTAGTTTGTATATTGAGTACCAAACAAACTGGAACAAATTTTTTGCCTCAAAATGCATTGAGTACGAAATTTGATGAGTTTCAAAGCAGTTGAAACCATCATATAGACAAGTACCATAATACATCAAACATGAGTATTAACATGTTCTTTTTATTGTTTTGTAAGAGCACATCAGCATCAGAACCTTTGTGTTAAACTTGCAATCATTTGAGCATCCTTAGCTAAGGAAATAGAAATTACTGATTGGAAAATAAATAGAATAAATAGACTTTAGTGTGATAGTTCTCAGATTGAGGATTACATTTCAACTTTGTAAACTCAATAGTTTAGAAGTATTGGGAGTCTGATTTTTTCACTTTTTCCCTGCTGAGCTGTAGAGCTTGAACGACAGAAACTTAGTTTCACATTTTAACAATTCTTTTTTATACATAGTGGACAGTGTTTTATAGAGAGAAAATAGAGCCTGAGAATAAATATTGAGACTGATATTTAACTAGCCTTTTAGACTCCATTAATTCATATTTTTGTTGGATACTGTCCTGTTCCCAATGCTGCTTTCCAAAGTTTTTTCTCTCTCTTTCTAGAATCCCATCTTTTTCAGAAACACTTCCCAAATTCTCTGATTGTCATAATAAATGGCAAGAATGTTTCCTTCTGTTATGTATTTATTCTAGCCATATGGAATATTACCCATACTTTCACATTAGTTTTTATAGGTATATAGATTGCCATTTATACAGTCTGTAGATCATCTCCAACCTCATAGTTAGCCTATATCGCCAGTCAGCAGCCTTACGTCAGTTGCAATTCATAAAGCTTGAATCTTTTTGAATTATCTGAATAGAAACTGAGTGATGCCTGGTGAGGATCAAGGTTCTATTAAGAAATAAGTGTTATGGATTACTTTAATATTTGTGATAATGTCAATATTATTAACTGGGTTTCAGTTAAGTATAACATGGTAGAATGTTTAAGTAAGTATAAACAAAATGCTAACAAAGAAAATAACTTTTTACAATTTAATGAAGGTACTTTTCTCCTCAGGTTGGTGACCAGATCGTTGAAATCAATGGTGAACCAACACAAGGAATCACCCATACTCGAGCCATTGAATTAATTCAGTCTGGAGGAAATAAAGTTCTTCTCCTTTTGCGACCAGGGACTGGATTAATACCAGACCATGGTACGGTGGGAGCCCAACTATTGAGTGTATGAGCTACAACTGATATATTCAACACAGTACAGATGTATTTATTGGTAATTTGAATAACTAGATGTTCAAACTCTATAAAATTATAAATGACCTATTTAAATATTTACTTACAAGTTGGATTTCACCTTGTAGCTAATGTTTTGCAGAGAGCTTACAGTGACAGCTAAAATAATTCAGTAATAATAAAAGTTAAAATTGTGCAGTGTAAATTTGTTGCAGCACACAACTTGATGTATATTTCAAAAATATCCTGAATGTATATAGATCACAATAAGTATGTGTAAGAGCACAGGAAAGTAAGGGTGCCGACAAGACCACAATACAGGGGTAAAGATGCTACTTGAGGAAAGCATGCAATAATCAGAATGCTGCCAGTAAAAATGCCCTCCTGCCAGAAACCATCTACCCCACTTCACTTAGCAAGCATCTGGGCTTGGACTTAAAAGTTTATCTCAATTCCTGGAGTATATGTAGGAGGTGAACTTTGATCACTTTGGTCACTTAAAATTTATTATTTATTAAATGTATTTGCTGCCCATCTTGTATCAAAACAACTCTGGGCAGCTTACATCTTGCTTTTCCACTTTAAAAGCACTCAGAGCTGTGTTAAATACTGGGTACTTTAAGAAAAAGGGTAGTATGATCTTCTCAACATACAATGTATGTGTCCAACAGGTTCCTCATTGCTGATGTAGAAAAGCATATACATATAGCTAGTAAAAAAGTTCTATTGTGTCTTCTCTCTGCTTATTATACCAATAAAAAGCTATCTTCTCTCTTTTGTCTGCCTTGTCTGCTCTTATTAGACCAATTAGATTTTTTAAAGTATATATTAAAAAGAGCAAATCCACCCTTTACTAATCTTAAGATTTCTCCAAAATCAAATTTTTGTTAACCTGGTATTTTCCAGGTACATTGGAGATAGAGATAACATCTCTTGTGTAAATTCTTAATATACGTATACTGGTAGAAAATTCAAGAAGTTGTAGTCTCCAATGGATCTAGAAGGCCCTGAATTGTGGTAGGCTGTCCTAAAATCTTTTGATGGGATGCTGAATTTGGAAATATCCAAGTCAGCTGAGATACTCTCTTCTCTCATATTCTTACACTCTGCTTGTAATTTTATATTTCTTTTACTCTTTGCTGTGATTTTTGGTATATAGTCCTGGGCTTTTTCTCTTCCTCCCTCAGGTTTGGCTCCTTCCAGTTTGTGTTCCTACGTGAAAACTGAGCAGCATTAAAGCTTTCAGGGCTTTCTTTGGTCTTTCCTTAAACTTGGTAAATCGGCATGTATTGTGATTAGCCACTTTTAATTTGTTTTGAATAATAGTTTTTCACTCAGCTAGTTTACATTTGTTGTGATAAGTGTAGGGAACAAATAATATAGAGGAATCAATTTTAGAAGTCCTTAATTCCACATACTCTAGTTCATTATCCAAGGACTAGAAATGATACAAGCCACCTGCTATAACAATCACTTTTTCCATCCTACCACACACATACTATTGATGTATCTTTGATTAAAGTTCCTGCATACCTCAGTATCATTGTTACGTTTGTCTTTTTGACAGTCCTACTTTTCAAAAATCTGAAAATGAAATTCTAACTCTAGTACGTAAACGAGAGGCAGTCTCATTTCTCCCCTCTCTTAACATGAAAAGTTGGTAAAGAAGAAAACTAAGTATCTAGTGGCAATCCTTTACTGTTCAATTTAGTCAGGATTTGTGCCCTATTGGCCATACTTGGGAATTGGGAATTGATTGGCCCTACATGATTTCAATTCTAAGAATAAAAGATCTGTAATCCACACAGTGCAACAAAACAAAAATCAGTGGTAAATAAATTAAAACTGAACTAATGGATAACGAGAACAAAGTAGATATTCTGACAATAAAACCATCTACAAGAAAAAGGAATACTGTTTTTAATTGTCATACAGAAAAAATATAACTGAAATTGACTAAAAGAAAGTAAATGTAGTTTCAGAGATTTTCTGTTGCAGGAGAAAGAATTGAAACATAGACATGATTTCCAGAAAGCATAGTTATCCTGGATTATAGGTTTCTATATTTTATCATACATTGAAAATCAAAATTTTCTCATAACATATTTAAATATATTGGTTTCTTATAGTATGTTTTTGTATATTTCAATCATTGTAATTGGAAGGGTTTTAGATACTGATAATACCTTTTCATTGTTTTGCTCTTATACGTTATTTTTTATTTTGATATAGGCGGTCTGGATAATTTTAATCCAGTATCCTCAAGTGTAACCCATGGTGAACAGACTTCACTTCCCTCATCATCACATTCTGCTTACACATCTGAAGCATCTAATTTGCCAGAATCAGAAGCTATAATGAAATTTCAGATGTCTGAGAAATTAGAAAAACTGAAGAACACTGTGCCTGAAAAGAAAAGCACTTTAACGGAAAATCATTTGCAGATAAACAAAACAGTTTGTCCACAAAGGCAAGTGAACAACTGGGACCATACTTTCATTCCAGAAAATAAAGTGATGCACAGTACTGCACAATTAGCATCGGGCAATGCAGCCAGTAAAAGCCAATCAGCTAGTCCCCAGAAGTTGAGCAATAGTCCTTCCAGAGATCAACTTCCATTCGATAGATCTAAGAAAAGTGAAACTAAGCATCTAGATGAGAATTGCTTAGACCACTTACAGAGTCCAAAAATAAATAAAGGTGGTAATCTGGGAACCTTTGAGAATGCTGATATAGAGGAAATCCTGACTAAGGGGAAAAGAGACCAGTCTGTCAGTCCCCAAAAATATCCAAAGAGAGAGAGAAGCAGAGAAAAACTGAACATAGACTTTCAAAGCAAAACAGCTGCTAATGCAAGTTCTAGTAGGCTGCTAAAAACTGAAAAGGTAAAATTAGGAGTCACAAAGGAAATAACAAAGCCAAATTTATCTACAAAGAACTCAAAATATCCTTCAGAGGTACAGTATGCCAAGATAGGAGAGCAGTTTCTCTCACTTTCTAAGACTGATCAGCCTGGAAAGAAAATCTTGGAAGTTGAGAATATGAAAAGTTCTAAGCAATTTCAGAAGTCAGGTCTTCCTGATGATTCATTCATTTCTATGGATAAAAACTCTAGACTTGAAGCAGATGAGCCTCTTTTCCTGAACAAATTTACAGATAACTTGGAGCTAGCTGACAAAACCAAAGACGATGGAATGTCCAAATCCGAGAGCAGTTCTCCAGTAAAGAAAACAATAGTTCCTGGACCTTGGAAAGTACCAAGTACAAGTCGTGTCACAAAAGCAATGGGTCTGACTAACAAACGGGTTTGATTGACCAACTTTTTTAAGAACACATTTTAATCAGGTTTTTAAACGTAGTCATTAAACTTTCCCCCAGAAAACTCATATTTTTTTTAGACACTGTGACAGAATGGGAAGTACATTTGATTTGATCTTTTATTAGGCTGCATGAAGGACCTTTTCAGATTGCACATGAGAAACTCTTCAAAAGCTGTTGTCCTTTTGTCTCCTTTGAAGATAGCGTCCTGCTGCTCCTGATGTTGCACTGCTAAGATTTTCTGATAGTATTGTATGTTAATGAACATTATTTAATGCCTATTATTAGTGGATCATAACTCACTACTTGTTCTTGTGCCAAGTTATCTACTGTAGCCCATTGAATCTTTTCCTGCATTTTCCATTGCCACTGAAAATGATTTTGTTTAAAATGGGTGTTTTCTCAGGCATGCTGCATGTTTACATAGGGAATACTAAGTTCTCACAGCTAAAGTAAATTAAAGGCAGGGCGGATGTGATTTTCTTGACTCTGGGGAGTCAGGAAGTTAACATACACTCAGTTAACTTTTTCCACAATTTTTTTCTTTCCTTCCCAAACTTCTCAATCTGCAAAATAACTGTAAAAAAGACAGTAGCCCTTTAGCAATAAATATATGACACCTTACTATTTTACTCTATAGTGATTTTATTATTTTTCTGTGGTACAAATTAAATCTTAGAATTGAGCCATTTGGAAATCACATTTGATGAGATGAGATTAGGAGAGCAAAATGTTTCAGGTGCATAATCAAATTATTTCCTGATACTTGTTATAACACATTAAAATTAGAAATTAAACATGCAATGAATGCATATGCTTTAGCTTTCTGTCGTGCTATTCGTCAGGATTTCCATCTGTTGTTGGATTTTATTTTGCTTGTTTGTTTGTTAATGCTGGCTAAATACTTGGAACATTTGTTGCCTTGCTCGAACATTTAAAAATCTTAAATCCCAGCAAGCAAAATAAATCAGAACTTACCCACCAAAGTAAAATTCTTAAGTATTGTCCTTGTGCCTATTAACAGAAGCCTGTTACACCAAATTTGTACATAAAAGTACTTCCAAATTTAAAAGGTCTCTATGAAATTTCTTATTTGCTTATGCATGATTATCATAATGGGAGGAATGTTATGAGTACATTAATTCTTCAGGCATATAGGCATATGGAGTGGCAACCTCTAAAACAACAAACTCTTGTAATTTTTTTAAAATCATTCTAGTAATGAACTTGGTTTCCTTTGAACGGATTTGAATGAAAGGCAGTGGTCAGTTAAGAAAAATAAAAATACATTCTTACAGATCTTAACAATCAGTGTGGATAACTTAAATAATTACTTTTTATTTGAGTATATGCACACGTGGGTATATATTTAAGATGTTTAATGTCTTCATTGAGTTGCCCTCTTCCAAGGTCCTCATGCTTTTCAGGTGAGCCATTTTGTATTAATTTTTCTTTTATCAGAGTACATATTCATTTTTCTTCTAAAGGTACTTTTTCCTCTCCTTTCTTAAAGCCCTTTTTGTCCTCTTCTATCTTTAGTTTTGTAGTTATCATAAAATGCTAATTGTGTGCATGCTATAGTAGAACTATTTACTATGATGTCTATAATTGTTTTATATTGGTTTGACAAGTTTGCTTTTCTTCATACTTTGGAGAAGCCTAAACAAAATATTAGTATCATAGTCCTCAAGCTAGCAGCACACATGTATATATTGTGCACACCTGTTTGATATTGCTCCCAGCTAGTCTGATACTAATAACCTCCCCTTTTTAGTAGTGAAATGGCTGTTCTTATTTCACTATTTTAAACAAAAAAAGTGTAAGCCTACTATTTCTTGCACCATGGCATTAAATTCCATGCTAGCAAGCTTCTTCTCACCACTAAAATTATGAATTCTGGCTGAATCTTCTTTTGCATAAACCTAGTTTTGCAATTTAAGTTATTATCTCACTTGTTAGCGGCTGAGGACTTTAGAAGTACTGTTTTCAGAAGATTTTTGGTTTGCATTCAAATTTAGAGGGCTGACATAAGTTCTCCTTAGTCTCTGATTTATTTGCTTTGAATGTTTTAGTAGTAATAGAAATAGATGGGGGCAAGAATCTATGACTTTGGTAATTTCATATAATTTCAAAATGGACTGTGATTTTTGAGAGGGATTAAAAGGTCTGTGAAACTGTCCTCCCTCTCCACGGCATGATTTCAATCTGTTTCCAAAGAGAATATAGCCTACCACTTTGGAAGTGCTAGTGTTGCTTGCCAATGGTCTACTCTGTACCGATTCTATTAGCCCAATTTATCAGAAGCAATCAGTCCAACAACAGATGATATATCAGCATGCCAGTCAACTATTAAACAGCTATGGACTTTCCAGAAAGAACTGCTAGTGACTATGTGAATGATTAATGAAAAGGTTTAGGCCTAAAGCAAACACAGATATTCAATAGGTTAAAGTCATTGAAGCTATTTGGACCCAAAGGTATAAAAAATACAGAAAGCAAGAGTTCAAAGGCTAGCTGTTATTCATCATGCTACAACCATGATAGAATGTGAGTTTACCAATGTGCAAAATCCCTATGTAATAGCTGTGAACAAAACTTCTAAGACTCATTTTACTTAGATATATACGATAGAGCTTTAGACTTCTTCAATAACATTCTCCCCATTACTGTTTATTGATTCCCATTTCTTGAAAATAGTTTTTACAATAGCTGAAATTGCAATTCAGATGCAGTTGAAGTAAAAAAAAAACCTATTCCTTAGACTTGGACATATGAGTATTTCTATTGGAATGAAGTACTAAGACAAATCAGTTGTAGAAAATATCAACTTTTTAAAATACAATTGTCATCTGATACAGCTTTTAATGTGTATTGTGTGCTCTTATCATTTACAAACTCAAAAGTTACTGTAGGAAGTATATGCAAATATTGTAGAATATTACTGTGAAAATATTAAATATCTGAGTAAATTAACTTGACAAATATCATGAGGCAACCTTCAAAAGGTTCTATATATTTTGTCACAAAATATTGAATGAAAACTGCAGAAATATCAAAATAATAAAACTGAAACAACTTTATTTTCCAACTATTCAGATACTGTTTATCCATTTAATGATGTGACCTATTTTGTTGTCTTCTGTTTGATGTGAGCCCCTTTTTTCAGAAACTTTGTATCTGTATTTAACTTGATAACAATGATTTAGCAATGTGGCCTTGGAATGTTCAGAGAATATGGTTGTATTGGATGTAAATGTTTTATTTTGTACAGCACCTTTATATATTCACTTCTCAGATTCTGATTAGAAAGATCTGTAAATCACTCATTATTTTTTATATAGATACATTAAAAAGAACATCTGATTTAATAACTTTCTTTGTTACCCCTCTTAATGAAAACCTTTTTCCTGTTAGTCTGTAAATTAGAATACCATTAGACAATGTATGATTTCTATTGCACCAATGGACTGTCTGCAATGCTTTTAATTGAATACTCTGCTGGTATCTTTAGTTGTGGAGCAATTTAGACACTTCCAGATGAACATTTGCCTCCCAGCTATTTATTATTTTTGCAGAACGGCCCCTCTGAACCCAGGGAGACTTTTATAATTTAAGATTACATATAGCAGTTAACTTAGGAGACATCCTGAGACACTCCTCTGCAACTGTCTTGGAAAGACTTGGGGGTGGCATTTGGGAGGAAGTAGCAGGGGCAGGCTACAATAAGGGTACATGTACATGAGTCGCAGTGGTGCGGTGGTTGGAGTGCAGTACTGCAGACTACTTCTGCTGACTGCCGGCTACCTGCAATTTGGCAATTCAAATCTCACCAGACTCAAGATTGACTCAGCCTTCCATCCTTCCGAGGTAGGTAAAATGAGGATCCAGATTGTTGGGGTCAATATGCTGACTCTGTAAACTGTTTAGAGAGGGCTGTAAAGCACTGTAAAGCGGTATATAAGTCTAGTGCTATTGCTATGTAGGAATAATTTGGAGACAAATATAGTGTAGTGGGAGATAATGGAAATTGATCTGTTAATAGGAAAATATGGATTGTAGGATTTTTTTGGGGGGGTTAAGCACTTTGATTTTTGATCAGATGAACTGGAAGTATGTGGGGAACTTGATAGGGTTGACTACAAATAAAAGAATGGATTTGCATTTTTGGTTTTTACATCCTTACTGTGATTGAGGCTCTTCAAAAAAAATCATTAACAGTTCACTATTCTATGATCTTTGTAACATCACACACATGTACAAAAGGGATGGGGCTTTTGATACAATGCGGCTTAATTCTGCAGACATTTCTGTATGAATCTACAGCTAGCAATAAATACTTGCAAGCATATCCTTTTCACTGGAAAAAACCCAAAGCAAACCATCACTGGCTTCTCTCTTGACTTCTGTTTTATTTGTCTTAGTATTTGAAATTAAATGTTAGTAACAATCATACAACTTCCTTCAGCAGCTTACAAAAATGCCAATAATAGCTTTATATATAATACAGAATATATATAATACAGAATATTCTAAAGATGTTGCCTCCAGAAAAAAAAATGAGTTGTTTGAAAAAGAAAAGATTAAGAAATAAATGCTAATGATAGCAGCCAAGCTTTGGTAACTCCTTTTACAGGCCCATTAATACTTTTATTCTGTGAACTTAGCAACATAACACAGATAGAAAAAACATATGTATAAACTGATTTGTGGAGGTGGAAGATGGAATACATATAGGAGGAAATGTTATATATCCACAATTCTAACAATTGGGGAAGGAATGTAAACCTTTTAAACAAACCTTTTCAGTAAAAATTTCTCAGAACCAACCCAGTCATCAAGGTGCTAATTGTTAGCAATTAACAATATTACTTATCACAGCAAAAACACGAGTTTCCAATTGCTTTGTGTAAAACATCGATAGCATATCAACATTTTTATTTTATCATAAACTGCTTTGCTAATTCAGATCATTATTTGGTGAATTCTAATAGTATCTTTAAATTAAATCCCTCTGGTGTATGGCAGATCTACTCTTAGCCACCTTCTGTTATTGCTATTTTGTGTTACTGAGCAATGGAAAGCTGAGCTGTAAAATGACTATAAAGAGGCTATTTGTAGTGCCTCTTTTGTGGGAATAAATTCCATTCTTTCCCAGTACAGAAAAAAAAAAGCAGGCCCAACTATCATTCAAGAAAAAACACTATCAGAGGCATTTTGAAATGTAAAAAGTAGGTCAACTGTAACTTACAGAAAATAGGAGAACTTGCCAGAAACAAACACCATATTAAATTATTATTAGGTACCAAATAACAATATTTATCTTATAGTCACAGTGAGTTTAACAGGCAGTTTCAGACCAGAATAATGCTGGCTTTTTTTTATTCGTTTAATAAACCTTGTTGCAAGACATCTAAATTCATATTGCTTTGCTCCATAGGAGCAGCTGGTTTAACCAACTAAGATGAGCACATTAGAATTAAGTTATTTATTAAGCTTTATTTAACCATCTCTTCAAGCTGTGACCTCAATGAAAAATTAATTCTAAGTTCTTAAAAAAATATATGAAAAATACGGCATTTGTATTGATGTGAGGACTGGCATAATTAGAAAAGCACCTTCAATGACCATGCCAAGCCTATGTAGCACAGCAGAGAATGTTTCTGCCCAAAACATGGGCTGCAGCATCTTTCTCATGGTTTGATTTTCCATAACTAAAAAAAGAGAATAAAGTAAACATTAAAATCAGAAAATAAATTTTAAACTCATGTGAAAGCAAAATCCATTGGTAAAACTCATGAATAAAAGGAACACTCTCTGCTGTTTTTACTTCTCTTCCCAATATATTTATTTCATGTTTTATAAGCAAGAGTAGAAAGGTTTTAATCTCTGTGTGTATATTACCTCATTTATTTTTATTTTTATCCTGTTTTTATTATAGATTACTCAAATTAACATGCATACCTAATTCTCCTTCCTCCTATTCTCCCAACAAACTGTGAGTTCGTTCGGTTGAGAGAGAGTGGCCCAAGGTAACCCAAATGGCTTTTGTGCCTGAGGTGGGACTAGAAGTCATGGTGCCCTGCTTTCTAGCATGGTATCTTCATCAGATTAAACTCTGTTTTGAAGAATACCTAAAGTCCTAAAAATTGGATCTCTATCATGGATTCCTACTGCCCCAATAGCATCCTTGAAGAGTTCTAACTGCACCCTAGATATTTTCTTGCAAAGAAGAATCATATACACAGTTTGCCTATGGATACATACCCAAGATTTACTTAGATTCTCTGATACGATGCTTGCCTTTTGTGCTTAACCATACAATACTTTTTGGGTTATAATTACAGTGATTTCACAATTTCCAAAAGTGCCCCCAAATACCTAAGAACTAAAAGTTATCACTCTGGAAATTATACGTATCTGAAGCAAGTAACTTTCATTTTCACAATTACTCTGTTCTGCTTATGGCAGACAAAATATAGCCTTTATGTAGACAACACTAGAAAAAGACAACTGAGCTATTCTCAACAAGTACTAAACAACACTTACTCTGATATTGAAGCCCAGCAAATCACTTATAACTCCAGAGACTGCTGATAGGATCACCACTCGTGTAATATTATAGATCAAGGGATTCATTGTCAAACCGTATAGTCTAAATGGTGTATCTAACTCCTGTGGTTATGAAACAGAATTATAATGCAGCAGTATTGCTTTCATATAATAAAAAGATTATCAAATATCTTTTTTTTAAAATGTAGCAGAAGAACACAGGTAAAGAAGCGCAAATTATTACTTTATTTTTACCTTCAAGAGTTTGGTGGAGAGTTTAAGGACGTTATTTACTAGTGTGAGCTGCTCTTTCTTGTTTGGTTTCTTTTCCATCTTTAAGTACAAGTTTATCTGCAGGAGAGTTATTTAAATAGCGTTTATTAAATTATGCCATTTTAATAATCTGGTTCTGCCTAGTAATGGCAGGGATGACATATCCATTAAACTTTCCTTTATATTCCCTTCACAGCATAAACATTAACAAAATCAACTTTTATAAATTGCATCATTTTTCGTAACCAGTAAAAGCAACAGCTAAAATACGGTATGATGTGCTTTTAAAAAAAATATAGAACAGTAAAACACTGTATATACTCATATACAAAGTCAAACTTGGTAACAGTATGATCATGAAATATATACCGTAATTGGAAAGAGGGGGAGGCGATGGCTGCTTTTCTCCTATTAGCCTGAAAGGTGATGACAGGTTCTAGAGAAAAGATTTTCTAAATAAAACTTAGATATATATCCAGGGGTGGGAGTCAGCTGGTTCACACCAGTCTGGGTAAACCAGATGTTAACTTACATCTGGTTCACCGAATTGGTAGTTGAACCACTGTCCACCCCACCCTCCCCTCCCAGGAATCTCCACACAACCCGATTGGGATGCAGGGTCTGCACAGAGGCTCTAGGAGAGTGAAAAACAGGCCTTCCGGCTTCTGGAGGCCGTTTTCACCTCCCAAAGGCCCAAGGAAAGCCTCCAGACCCTGGGGAAGGCAACCCCCGAAGTTCTGGAACTCCAGAAACAGGTTTGTTTCCAGCTTCTGGAGGGCCTCCAGACCCCGGGGGAGACCATTTTTGCCCTCCCAGAGGCTCGAGGGAAGCCTCCGGATCCTGGGGAAGGTGAAAAACGGCCCTCCTGCAAGTTCCGGTAGGCCACGCCCACCATGGCTATGCCTACCCAGCAACTGGGCAGTGAACCGGTTGCTGGGATTTTTGAATCCCACCCCTGGATATATCCTTTAGTTGAAATATACTTTTAAGAATCCTGACCAAGAGCAAAAAAAATTACATAAGTATGTAGTTTTTAATAAAGAATAATTTGTTTTATAAGATTTATCTACAGGCAAACTAAAGGAAAAGAAGATACAAGTCGCTAAAGACCTATTCTTTTAATAAAATCACTTCGGTCTTCAATGTTCATCAAATAGTGCCCGTGGTTTAGCTTCTACAGGCATTTTTGAAAATTAAGATACTGAAATTTGTTTACAGCTCCTCCTCCCCAAAAAAGTCTACAACCTTGTATCTTGGAGTTATAATTCATACACAAGGCAAAAGGCCTCCACAAAATTATCCACTTTTTGATCTTTGTCTTAAAATGCTTGGTTTTAAAACATGCCTTTCTTCAAGACTGACAAACCGAAGCTTACATGTTGGGTAACTAATACTTTATGAACAGTTCAGGGATCTGTTACCACCAGAAGACAGCCTCTGGATATTTAACACAATAAACAGCAAGTTAACAACTGAAAATGTGTATTTTACCTTGCTACCTTATTATTTTTAGATATTACTTTATTGATCTGTCGTAATGTCAGAGAAATAGAACAAAAAATCCAAAAGTACCTGTTCAGTAAGCAGAATTGAAATATTACTATATTTCTTGTTGGTTTCAGAGCCTAGGGATGCCAAACGCAACAAGAATAGGAGCAGAGCAGTTTCCCAAATGAGGAATTCCCAATTGTAAGCAGCACTCAAGAATGTCTTATGACCTTTTAAAACCTATAAAAATAACACAGCAATCAGCAAACAAACTGGAAGTTATCTTTGCTCTAGAACAGAGCTTGCTTAATAATTTCACAGTAAGAACACCCCTCTGTCCAGAAGATCTAAGAGGATTACATGTTAGCACAATAGTATATGCTCTCAAAGCCAGGTTAGTTCAAACATTCAGGAAAGGATGCATTTGCAGAATAACAGGGATTTTTTTCCCTTTCATTCACTGATCCTTCTCTATCCTGCCTGTTGTACCTGTCCATATCCAAATTTCTCTAGCCTCAGATACCTAACTGCAGACGCTGAGCTCTCCATCTTCTGATTTTCTCATACTCAATTGACACATTTATCTTTTAATCCACAGCTTTCCAGGTCAAAGTTAGGATAAATTACAGTACAATAAATTTGTGAAATATTAAAAAGTTTGGCAAAAAATATTATAAATTGTTCCAGTATCTAAGGTATCTAGAGTTCCCCAAGGTTTAAGATGACATACAAGCTGATAAACAAAACAATATGCTTCATAGCACTACAATGCATCCAGGGGTGGGATGCTACTGGTTCGGTCCAGTTCTATAGAACCTGTAGCTGCAAAGAGTAGCTGACACCAAACCAGTTCGGTGTTTGGCCCACCCACCTCCCCAGGCTCTAGGCTGTCTTTATTCCCTGCTTTTCCCTCCTCAGCTGTTTTGCGCGGCACAGCTGAGGTTGAAAAAGCAGGAAACGAGGATTTTCAAACGCTGGGCACAGGAGCGCAGCGCTTGTCAGCTGTCTAGGCGGCACAGCTGATGATTTTTTGCAAACACTCACACATGATTGTCCCCCGTTCAGAGAACCAGCAAATCGCTCCATTGGCTGGCCCCTCCCTGCCCACTCACTCCTTACCTGGCATGCAAGCCATCCAACTTGCCTGGTTTGGTAAGTTGCTATTTTTCCTTTTTTTTTTCCCCAACCATTAGCTGTTCTGCTCTGCCAGGAGATTTAGATTAGCTAGAAAGCAGGAAATCCTTGGATTTCTTGCTTTCTAGCTAATCTAAAAGCAGAGCCGAACTTTCCTTAGGACTGAAGCTTTTCAGTGCAGACTCAGGTAGCCAATGGCAGATAGATAGATCTCTAAATTAATCTGTGATTCTGTGAGCAATTCAATCTGCCTGCCTGCTTTGCCTGCTTTGGGGTAAAAGTTGCTCTTTTTAATAAAAAAATCAATATTTACATAAATATTTATAATATTTACATACAAGCCATGACCACCAAGCCACATCCACAAATTAGGCCACACCCACAGAACCGGTTGTTAAGAAATTTGAATCCCATCCCTGAATGCATCTATTACAGCACAATGACAGAGAAGCAGACCAGGCAAGTACAATCTTTCTCAGTTTTGACTAGAGATGGTTAATATTGTCCAATCACAAAATTCAGAAAAGAATCACTGTTCATTCACTGTTCACTTTAACTTCAGCATGCAAACCAGGTGAGTTTCATGCCTTCTACTATCAAAAGGATAAATGGTTATAATTGCAGAGTGTAGGTTAAATGACTTCTGGGTAATGCTACCTGAAACAATCAATACATGCCCAAATAGGATTAAGAGAGTTTGGGGAGTTTTAAATTGTCTTCAGCTCTTGACAACTTCATGCTTATGTCTACGTACTTTTGAAACAGGACTTTTGAGAGGACTGTTCACTGCCTTCTAGAATATTTTCCTGACCTTTCGTAGCCCAGATTAATAAGCCCTGGTCATTATGATGGTGTGCCATACAAGTACTATTCAGATACTATCCCTACTTTTTTTTCCTTCGATGAAGTGCTGCATACTGTATATCAAAGGCCCAATTTCCTGACGGTATTGCTAACTAGTCAAGTATCTCGGCTGATATGTATCTTTATTTTGGTTGTTCTTATATTTGTATTATTTTAAAATGTTTTCAGTGTCTTAATTGTAATATATTTTTTTGAATTGTAAGCCACCCGGAATCATTGACTGAGATGGGTGGCTATAGAAATTAAATGAATGAATGAATGAATGAATGAACACATGCATGCATGCAAACCAAAAAAGGAGACTAACAAGTGTGCGAAGTATCATACAATATCCTTAATTCTAGCAGCATAATGCTTAGGATCTTCTAAGACAGTTTAGAGCCCTATAAGGAATAAGCGACCCCAGTTTTCAAGTTGAATTTTAAAAAGGCTCACAAACATTATTGCTGATGCACACTAGGTAACTGAGAAAGCCAAAAAATGTCAAAAGAAATCACTATCTATTTCATTGATTATATAAAGACCTTTAATTGTGTTGATCGCATCAAGGTGTGCAATGTGCTCAGAAAAATAGAAATCCTATAAAATCTCATTGTTCTAATGAGAAATTTAAACACAGATTACAAAGCCACGGTATGAACAAAACATGGTGAAATAGATTGGCCTTGGGTTTTCAAAAGTGTGTAACAAGACTGAATACATTTCCCTTATTTATACAATCTATATCAGGGGTGTCAAACTCAATTTCATTAAAGGCCACATCAGGGTTGTGTTTTTTCAGACATATATACTTTTCAGACAAATATAAAAATGCAAAAATATATCTCATTACAAAAATTACCAACAGGAGGGGGGGAATCCTTGGAGACTCTCAAACATCACCTTCATCTTAATATAAATCCATCCTATTTTATGTGTTATTATTTTATGTGTTATTATTATCTCTAAAAACAGACTAGAGTTCTTACCTGTGCACAGCATATGAAAGCAATGGAAAGAGCCAGTAAGAATATGGAGGATACAACTACATCAACAGACCGTTGAGGGCCTCGCCTCTGGCAAAACAAACATCCAAAATTGAAGTAACGAAGTATTGCATATAAAGAGTAAAAAACGTACTGCAATTCTTCACAGTCTAATTCTGTAGCAACTTAAGATTGTCTCCACAATCTGAATCTTTTGTTTAAGGCTGAGATTACAGTGCTTTTGTGTCGCTTACCTTTAAGTAGGAGCGAAGGGATAACCAGATTTTAATGTTTTCTACTTTCTTGAGTCTGAAATGTGGGATTTCGTATTTTCTTGCTTTCCGAGCAGAAGTAATGTGACTAAATAGTTTAGCAACCAGAAATCTCTGCAAAGAAAAGTGTCAATCAGAGCAAATTACATGCATACTGTTATCATTTGAAAATTACAGACAGATCTTTTCTGACTGCTACCTTTCAAAAGCTTTGCAGAACATTTTAATGATACATATTTCTCTAGAACAGGAATGACATAATAAGGGAAACTGATGCTTGTTTGTCATAGGGAAACATACAGTATAATGACAATATATACATTTTGCCACACGACACAACTGTGTGGCAAAAACAAGAGATGGCGACCAAGAGCAGTGCTTTCATTGGCAGTCATGTGGTTGTTTTATTTTTTTGACAACTAGGACTAACCTGCTTGTAAGTCCTCTCAGCAACACACATCATGAAGAAAAACATCCAGGTGAGGCAGAGGCGCTCCAGGAAAATGATCATTGCAAGGGTGATTATAGGGGGGAATGGAGGACCCCCACAAAAGATATGCAGAACTTCTCTTGCAGTCAAGGACCACATCTGCTCAAAGGTCTTCGAGTGGAAGAGTCGATAGAGGAAAGGAAGGAAAGCTAAACCAATGGTAACAATATTGCCCAGCCACTGATAACCAGATCCTTGGTGAAAAGCATTGACCTAATAGTGAGGAAACCAGTATCAGCACTGCATAGTTTACATACTGTACATTGAGATATGCAAACCATTACATTATGAATTAGCGTGTTGTATCTAAAAATGCAGCGTTAAGTAAGAATGGAAATCTCAACATTAGATTCAACTCAGTGAAGATGAGACTGCAAAATGGCATACATGCAAATTTGCAATCATATAAAAACCATTTTCTATAGTTTTCAAAAATGCAACCCACTGAATTTCCAACTTAAAATATCTACTGTATTTCTCCCCCAAACCTCACATTCTTGTATTAACCACCAAGAGCCTCTCTCTGACAGAGATGGGTGGTTTAGAAATATGAAATATAAATGATAGGTGATAGGTAGGTAGGCAGGTAGGTAGGCAGACAGACAGACAGACAGACAGAGATGATAGACAGATAGACAGAGACAGACACACATGATAGACAGACAGACAGACAGACAGACAGACAAAAATGAACATACTTTGCTTGTGGGTGCAGAACAAGCTTCACAGAATAGAACTGCCAGGTTTTCTATAAGAATATATAGAATATATTGAATGGGCACAATCCTTACCCTGCTCATGATGATTCCACTGATCTCCAGAACAGACATGTCTACTTTCTTGCACTCATTCCCCTCCCAGATGAGAGCACTCACTTTAGTAGAGGCAGGACTTGTATTCTGCAGCCAGAACAAGTGGTTCTAAGAACAAAAATACATACTGATGCCATATTCTGGAAAGCCTTTCTTTAATATGGGGAAAATGGCTTCAAAACAGCTCATTTAATGATTCTGAGCAAACTTTTGCCATTAACTTCATACGGGTCAAAAAATGGTTCCTATCTGAGCAAGCATAGATGTTATTCAAGTCTAATTTCTATCCTCATTGAGCATTTCAATGTCCCATTGTCTGTAACAGAAACCTGAAATATTTGATAATTACAAGAACAAGAATTATGAACAGGTGTGTCTGATACTAGTATATTCCAGATAGCATGGTATCCAGGGGGTTTCCCCAGTATTTTTTTTTTATCACCAACTCCTTATTGTCAAGAGAATGTAGGTCCATCTATGCTGAGTACCATGGTAAATGGTATGATTTCTTCCTCTGGGTGAAAGTAAAGGGAATAATTGGTGGGGGATGAATGAGGGGAGCCCTCCTCCTGCTACTGGAAACAGCAAAGGAGGAAGTCTCGGGGTCTTCGGGTATTTGAACGGCTATTTTTAAGGTTCGTGTGTGGAAGCTTGTGGTGAGATTTGGGTTGGTTGCCCTGTTGGTGCCTAGAGCTGTTGGGGCTAAAGTGTTTCAATGGGGGATCTTCAAAAAAAAATATGCAAAGAGTACAAAATACTTATTATTACACATATTGACTGCTGCCAGGATTGCTTTTGCCCAGTGTTGGAAACAGCCATATACACCTGTAGAGGAACTGGTTATACAAAAAGTTGTGAATTGTGCTGAACTGGATAAACTAACACTGAGTTTAAAAGATAAGGAAGCTTCAATATTTTATAAGGTATGGGAACAATGCTATAGCTGGATAGATCGGAGACAGATTAAGGATAGGCAATTATTAAATATAGAATATAGATAGAATAAGAACTATGCACAAATTAATATTTGTAAATATTGCACAAATGATTGTTATATGATAAGCACCACAAACAGCTGTTCTTGAATGATATATATTTTTATGTTTTTTAATGTAATAAAAATGCAATAAAGTTTATTAAAAAAAATAAAGTGCTTCAGGATACCCAACTTCTCCTTTCAGGGATTCATGGTAAGGACACTGACAGGTTCTTGGTCCCACATCTTGGAGAGGATTGGTTTTGGGGATATTATTGGAGGAGTGAAGGCAGGCCATAACATCACTGTGGTGCTGGACAGATATTGATATTAAGAAATATGGCAAGAGATAGGGAGACATATTAAATGTTTTCTATAATGTAATAAATGGCTATAATCCTACCTACCTTTTGGTTGAAGGCACTTGGTAAGAAATTTAATAGTGCACTATCAAATCAAGAATACTTTTTTTAGTGCCCTTGAGTTAATGCTACTATCCTAACACTGGAAAGATTACAGCCATGGTTCCAGATTCAAACAAGAAAAGCTGGTTTAGATTAGATGAAGATAGGCACACAGTATTTAATAATAATCAGATATTTACTGGATTTGCTGATTTCCCCCATATAAGCCCAGGAAAAGTCAGCTTCTTTAAGAAGTCACCAAGAGAGATGCTATATGAGTGCCCCCATCTGTTCCAAATCACTGTCTCCGCACATGTGGAATCTTGCATTTCATCAATGTGCAATCAATGTCTGAAAACTTTTGCTTTAATTCCATATTCCTGTGGTCACACAACAGGTTACAGTATACCTAAATTAAACTTTTTGTATTCCAGCTGGATGGTAAACCATCTCTATTGAAAAATCCATTTTATTTATCCAGATAAAATGGCACCATGATCTTACTGTATATGATTGGACAGAAATCCATAAAAAAAACTAGTACCACAACTTGTTGACAGAGAAACTAAAGAGGAATTTCTGGTACTGTCTCCCTGATGTTTTATTTGATTAAGTTACCATCACAAGGGGAGGGGGGGGAATGGTTTGCATCTAACAGACCTGCTGGAAAACATCATCCTTCAGATCTCGTTTGCTTGCTTTCTTGTCTTTTCCTTTGGTTTCCTCACTGTCACTGGTGAAAGAGGATCGGTATTCAGGTCCATGAAGTAAATCATCCCACAACATATCTTCTGTCTCAGAGTCATGACGAGTACTCTCCGAATCTCTATGAGAGACACTACCGCTTTGAGATTCACTACTATATTGGGCTTTGGACTCCTATGAGGAAATGTTCAGAAAATAATTATTGCAATCCTTATTCAATTAAAATCAGTCACTGAATTATATATGACCTATATCATAATAAGTTACTCAGGTGCAATCTTTTAGCTCATTTAAGTTACAATGGTACAGGCAACTGAAATGGGTGGCTATATTAAATCCGAATAATAAATAATTTTTAAAAAGCCCAGTCCCATGAAAAAGTACCAGCAAAATCCCAGTAACGTACTTTATCATGAAAACTGTCTGACACAAGTTTGTACTGGACCCTTTATCTTTCTAAATACCACAAAATGCTAGTGTCAAATATTCTAATTCACCAGTGCTGCAGAAAAGTTAGAGTAAGCACTAATCAAGAACGATGCACTGATAACACTATTATTGGTATGACAGAGTAGATATACCTACTTCCTGATTCCAAAAATACTGAAATATTAAAAAAAAACATAAACAAAAACATGGAACATATTTCTCCATAGGGATTAATTCTGAAACATAAAAATGTTGTTTTGCAAATGAGTTTATGTCCTGCTCATACTTTAACTAGTGTTAAATCATGAATGTTCTACAGAAATATCAGCATTTAGTTCACTCCACAACAGCTGAGAAATGAAGGAGAGTTTGTTCAGATTAATGAGAACTTTTTTTGCTGATGTAATTTGACTTCCTGTTGTTCAATTTCAAAAGCACAATTCTCAAGGATTACGGAGATCTCAAACAAGAGCCTGAGAATTGCAAGCATCCACATACTCTGTCCTTATGTGAATGTGCTAGTTGGTTTTGTTTTAATACACTGCATAAACTCAGCTATTAGGATTACCATTAAATGTGAGTCAGGTCACCAGTGTCTATTCCCCAAACATGATTAAAACGTTCGTTGCCTATGTCATTCCAGCTCCACTCTCAGATGATGCTGAGAAGAATCTTAAATCGGAATAATAATAATAAAAAGGATCAGCTGCATCCAGTAGCTTCACTTCACACAGGATATATTGTAAATTTTAATTCTGAATACCTCTTGAGGAATTGTTAGTTCAAGTTCTGATTCGACCAAGCTGTCCGAATCTTGCATAGATTTCACAACCTCCTTGACCTGCCTCAGATCACAAAAAGAATGAAGAACTAAAATGTAGACAATCTTCAAAGCGAAAAAGATTTCATATACTGTATCAAAAATACAATATTGTATTGTATTGCACTTATTCAAAAGATTAATCTATATAGGTCTATAAGTAGTCCTTGTTTGCCAACTGCCTTGTTTAGTGACTATTCAAAGTCATAATAGTTAAAAAACAGCTTTGCAACCAATCCTTGTATTTATGGTTATCACAGCACCTCATGGTCATATGATCAGCCTTTGCAAACTTCACAATTAAACTTTCACCAAACAGAATGAATGGTCTTCACATAAAAGTGAAATTACAATGTAACATCTGACTTAACAACCGTGGTGGTTTGCTTAATGACAGAAGTAGAAATGACATAAGTCCAGTGCAGTCATGTAATTTTTCACTCCATCACCGCAACACTTAGTGATTGGGTTGACAGTCCCAATTGTGATTGGTAAGCGAGGAACATATATAATACACACACACACACACACAACTGCACTCTCTTGTTATATCTATGAAGAGAATCAACTCTTAGAGAAAACCCTCACTCTTCCCTATTTTTCAACTTTCTGTACTGCTGCCTGGAGGAATACAATGGGACAGATCTTTTCTTGCAAGTGACTTAGTATCAGGATCTTTCAAATGAGTGAAAGGGCAATATCCACAGATTCCATACATATAAAATCCAAGGATTAAAATATTTAGGTTCTTTTATATATAGAAAACTCAGGGAACTTCCTAATCAGGTTGGGAGAGTGGCAGTTAATAAGAAAACAATTTACCTTCCTAACTAGAGATGGATGGTTCAGAAATACTCATTTAGATACTTTATTTTGTTTTTGAACTCTTAGTTATGAAGTCAAGAAGGAGGCATACAACACTGGACCTAATCCTAAATGATGCCCAGAATCCCAACCAAGAACTGAATGTTATATATGCTATGAATATGATTTCCTCCCTATATCACATTGTTATATGAATTATGATCATCAAGACCAATAAACACTATTCTTTTTCACATAGTACATAGTTAAACTGGAATTCAGTGCTGGCAGCTATAGTAATATTGGCCTATGTGGATAGTTTTAAACAGGGAGAGGTTCATGGGGGATGAGGTTATCAACAGCCATCATTTTTATGGATGTTTACCATATCCTGAATCATAGACAGTGTAATTGACAAATGACAGAAGGGCTGTTGCTTTCCAGACCATTTTTCTGAGCTTTACACATATACTGTCTGATACAAAAAAAATGGATTATATGGCCCATGACCTCATCCAGCAGAATTCGCCTGAAATACTTATGTAAGTATGTCCGAGGCAGTAATACAAATCAGTTAAAATATAATTCCAATGATATTTTGTAGTAGTACTAAATGGCCCTTTCTGCCAAATCTTCTCTGCCCAACAATTGGTTTTGTTTTAAAAATGGACTCTAAATGGGTAGAAATGCTAAATATCTAAGATTATTTGTTTAAAAACAGAATATAGAGACATTGAACAATAATTTTTCAGTTTGCTTCCAGAGATCCCCAAATAAACACCAAGGAGTATAAATTATAAACATGACAGAATATAATCTACAAGTTCAGGGTTAGGATTAATAATTATTACACTTTTTTTCTGGTGTCCTGCAGATATGGGTGTGTTTAATTAGTAATTCTAGGAGTTGCTGTACCAACACAAATGGAGCACCCAACAGTTGAAGGCTGACCTAATCTCTTTCTTAATTTGATTAAAGTGAAATGCATTTGTTGCCTAATTAAGTAAATAACAGTTTTTGATAACATTTACCTGTGATACGGACTGATTTGTTGAAGCAGATGGAGAAATAAGAGAAGACTTTTTGCCCTGATCTTCAGTTGCAATTATACTAGGGCCACCTTCTACGCTTCTGCGCAGCAAAACTGCCTGACCCGCATTATCTGTCTCTTCCTCACTTGACAAGTCATCAGAAATGCCTGAATGCCGAGAAATAGTCTAAAAGAACATTAATCAGGATTAACATAAAGTGGATGAGATGGTTTCACATTCATGCAACCTATTTGTACCATAGGAACTAACCAGTAACAATTTCTTCTATAGCACTACAAACATAGACCAATACAAACAATCTATACTGTAATACAATGTTACATGCTATATAGCTGCCCAATTTAGAAATGAATAATCTAATGACATGATTGAAAAACTCCTCCACAAACACTCCAGTTTACTTGATGTAGGACAACTGTGTAGCTATGGATCCATCTATCAGTTTTCCTGAAGCCAATTCCATGTATACTTTCACCATTATGACTGAGAAGTAATGTTAAACTATGATCTAGTAGATTGGGTTTTCAATTTTTTCATCTCTGAAACTCATACCGTTCCTTTCAGCCTAGCTTAACTCATACAACTGCCATGAGGATAAAATAAGGAAGAGGATCTAATTGCTGTATGCCAAGCTTATTTCCTTGAAGGAAAGTTCAAGGAACTTTTATAAAATTATAAATGGTTTTTTCTTCTTCCTGGGTCCAAACAAAGTTCCTATATTTTAAGAACTTATAACAGAAGTGGTATTCAGCAGTTTCTGACCAGTTCTGGAGAGCCGGTAGCGGAAATAGCACCTCTGGTGGTAACCAGCAAATACCACCTCTGACTGGAGATTTTACAGTATTCTTCCCCTGCCACGCCCACCAAGCCATGCCCACAGAACCGGTAATAAAAAAAAATTGAATCCCACCACTAATTTATAACAATCATTTTAATCCAAGATGCATTGTTGGAAGAAGTTAATTTTAAGCTTAGTACATAAAAAATATTGTTTACTTTATCAAGCAATAATATAACTTTATACAGAAATTATAGCATGTAATTGTATTATATTTTATTTTCTATAATTAAATGATAGTAATATTATCTGTATCTATAGTATAATTATAAAACTGTTTTGGAGAGGTTTTCAATATTTTTCAAATTCAGATGAGTGGATAAGATTTAATCTGTGCACTATTGGTCATATTGAGACAATTTGAGATTTGCATCAGCAAACACATCAAGTTCAAACTTTACCTGTTTTCTATCTACGTTTAACTGCATTTCAGGATCCTTCGATCGCTGAAAACTGTGTTCAGATCTGGAAATCCTGCGTTTTATACCACTGCTATGCTCTGTTTCGGTCCCTTTATCAGCTACTCGTTTTCCCCTTTTCACCCTACGGAACGAAATGCATGGCTTCCTTATTCACACTTTTAAAATCAAGACCTAATTGAGAAGGTACAGAATTTACCAGGATTTCTTCATATGAAATTTGCAGAATTATGAAAATCAAACTGTACAAGTTTCAAATCCAATCGTCATTATGCAGAAAATGAATCTCTGCTTAATTATTTTAAAATCTATCAAAATTTACGTTACACAAAGCTGAAGTTTGCCATCTATCTGACACAGAATGTGGTGAGAGAAAATAAAGGAATCCCATTCTTCCTGATAATACTTTTACATAAAGCAAGAAATACTGTGCACATTGGCAAATTAAAGTTACACATACACTATTGGATGCTGGACTATGAACACGGCAATAATAATTTAAATTCCTCCTTAAATATGAAGGCTCTGATGAGTCTTGAGTCATTCATGTCTTAATAGAATCTATTTCACAGGACTGCTGTAATCTATAAAAGAGGGAAAACTTTTGTGCTACCTGAGTTGCCTCATAAAACTATGAGATAGGACTGAAGAAAGATCCAGCAGTTCTAGAAAGACAATTTGGCAGATCCTTTCCAGAAATGCACATAACTGGCCATAATAAATTACATGATGTAATCTTGGAGCAATATCAAAGTTAGAGTTAAAATCCAGTTAAAATTTCAGTCTTATCTTCTAAACGAACTAATATTACCAAACGTACCCTTCCCTGCTCCTTCGGCGCAATACTGAATCAAACAAGCTGCTAATCCTGGATGAGGACTCCAAGGGCTCTTCACTTCTGCTGATTTTGTCAGAGGACGCATAGAGGTCACCTCCTGCAAATTTGCGTATTTTTCTAAGTTTAAAAAAAAAATAGCATAAATTTGAGTTTGCTCCCCTCTTCATACCCACAGAATTTTTAACATATCTGTACCAGGGAATATAAATATTACCAGATGCCAATTATGAATAAAATACATATTCATAAATATATGTCTTTTGAGATTGCCATAGGATTTAGGGTGCTAAAATACCACATAAAAGAATTAAGTGTCTACAATACCTATCTGTAGGGCAAATAGGTGGCATAGAAGTTTAATTAATAAATACAATAAATAAATATGTGCATATGCCCATTAATACAAGGATCTATAAGCCCAGAATTGCTCTATCAGGGAAACGAGAGGATTCCAAAATGAGAAATAAATACACATTTATGCATGTAATAATGAAAATGAGACTTATCCCAAACAGTTTCAATTGATTTTAGACTGAACTGATGATCCTGGTATTTTCTAGTATTTTATACTGCATTTCACTTTCACTACCCCATTTGTATATTTTCTGAAAAATGTTAGCAACAAAGTATGTTAAAAATTCTTCCACGCATGAAACGAGGAGAGTTTAAACTATATATAGTTAACTATGGCTGATATCATGTTTAATTTTCTGTCATACTAGCCATTAAATTAAAAATTGATGAAGTACTGTGAAGGAGAAATCCAAACCTCTAACAATGCCTCTGATGATAAAAGGGAAAAAATATTCTGAGATTAAGCAAGCTCCAAAATGAATTATTTCTGCAAAAAATTAACTTAGTATCACCTTGATTTTTGTCTACTATTTTTAAAATGCTCAAGCAATAAGTTGGTTGTTTTTATTATTTCATGCTTTTATATTTCATGCTTATGCATATTACCAGTATCATTTTATGGAATCTGCTGATACTTTTATACTCAAGAGTGGTATGTAAACAGTATGAATTAGTACATATTCTTAAAGTTAAATATAAAAGCTGTAACTTATTAGAATACGTAAAACAAGTGAATTGGCAATAAAAGTGCAAGCGAAGTTACAGTTCATACCCTGCATATTATAAGAAAATATTCCAAAATATAGACATTCATCTCTCACCTCCTTCTTCGACCAACACCGCTCCCATCACTTCCTGAAGATTTAGATAACTGAGTAGAAACTATCTGACAGTGCACAGTTCCCATGAGTAGCATAAGGCACAATGGTCCAATGATTTCACTTGCACTCACTATTGGCATTATGGAATATAATGTAATTGCTACAACTGAAAAAAAATGTATATGAATTGTCTAACAAGTAAAAATAGAATTTGTACTATACTTATAAATGCATACCATGTAAAAATGCTACATATAAAAATTGCATTAACAAAAATGTTGTGATACTTCTAACAATAAAAGAAATGTAATATAATAACCTCCAGAAACTACTGCATATGTAACCTTAGCACTGAGTTGCTGTCTGGTGAAAATATGGATTTAGAATTGATTTATCATGGACTGAATTTAATACCGGACCAACTACTGACTGCTACTCCTTTCTCCCATGAGTCTTTTTCAGATCCAATATTTGATGGTAGCTTAATCTGCATTTGCTGAGATCCCTTCCTCAAAACTTGCCATGATACAAATTACAATAATTTTAAAGGGAAATAGATATTGAGGCTATCCAAAGCCTTCAAATCAGGTGTTTTATATACAGAAATGTTTGTGAATTCACACATATGAAAAGGCAGCCAGGAGCAGTTTATAAAATATTTTTGCAGGTCTTGCAAATGATATGACTATCTTAATATGTTTTTCCAAATATATAAAATTTTATTGGCAAATAATTTATACAAAATTAAAGAACCATAAAACTTAGGAAATAAAGAAGGAAAGTGATATATAAGATGAAAGGAAAAACTGAGAGACAAGAAAAAAATCTATTAAGAAGAAATTTTCTTTGCAACAATTACTATGGAAGCATGATTACCATTCCCACCCTGCCAAATTAGTTATCCTTTCTTAGCATAATTTCTACTACCCCTACTTACCTTGTAAGAGGTACAGTACTAACAGCCACATAAATATACGCCAAGAAGTGACTTGTATCCACCATTGACTAAAAAATGGGAATAATATAACTCGCACAATTCCCTTCCTTGTAAGTGACGTCCAAGGAATTTCAGGTTTAGCTTTGGCAAACGTAGAACCTGAAAATGTTGTGTAATGAAAACAAGTACTTTAGAAGATAATCAAGAAAAGGGCATTAGCTGTTATTTTTTTCTTACTCAAACCAAGATTCTCTTAGAAAATGAGAACTGTTAAGACAAAAGAACGGAAATTTGATTCCAGCACCAACTTGAAATTTAATCCATACAAGTCAGGTGTGCTGTTTTCAAGCCTGGTATAGCACTGGAATGGAAATGCCAGGATTGGAGGTCAGACTGGGAAGCATCTGCCACCCCACTTAAGAAAAAGAAAAAAAACCCAGAAGACAATGACAAAGCACTTCTGCCCTATTGCCAAGAGAGCTTCCAAGAAATCAGCAAGAGTTCAGTTTTCCTTTAAAGAGACTGTACATTTAAGAAATCTAGTTAAGAATTGCATGCTAAGTTTGTTTTAGACTGGGATACACTGTTTTTGAAGGAAAGTATTCTCTCTAGGATTCTTTATGATCTTGCATTGTCAAATGGTAGCTAGAAGTACTTCTGTAAAATTTTGGCAGACCTCTCCTATTTTTTGTAGGAATGTCATCTGTTACAAATATTTTATTAACAAAGATTATTTTTATAATATGGGCACAGAATATTTCAAAATTTCAGCTAGGTACAAAACACAGAACCAGAACATTATCTTTGGAGGAATGGGACTTTCAACATTGGGATCACCAAGAAGTCTGACTACTAATTTTACATAGGATCTTGAAATATTTTGTTTTGCTTAAATATAAATCTCTGCTACCTTTTAAAATGCCTTCTGGTTTAATTAGTTTTTAATTATTCTAAGCAGCCATGAAAGTCTAAAAAGCACAACAGACATTTTATTTATAATAAAATTATAAATAAAATAAGACAAGTACTAAATACTATATATGTATAATAGGTATTACTTGTCATCAACTGCACAGAATATAAATGTTTTGCAAATTTAACGCAAGTGATTACATTTTTAAATGGTCCATACCTCTTATTAAATCAACATCTATCAAGTCAGGCTGTATGTGGCCTTTCTTTCTGGGTTTGCTTTTGAAGCCCTGCACATTTAGTAATAAACAATTAGAATATTTTATCATTAACAGATTGTTTCCCTGATCTCACAGATTACATATTTTATTACAATTACTCTTTCATAATCATGTTCATATGGGAAGCACGGAATAACCTTCTCCAATTCCCAGCTCTTAGGGTAAAAAGGTAAGGAGTCCCTGCAGATTTTATTCCGCTAGTCATTGCTAACTCTGGGGTGTGTGTGGGGTGTGTGTGTGTGCTAATCTCCATTTCAAGGCCCTTGAGCCAGCGTTGTCCAAAGACATTTCCAGTCATGTGACCAACATGACATCACAGATCACGTTCCCTTTCCACCAAAGTAGCACCTATTTATCTACTTGCATTTGTATGCTTTTGAACTGCTAGGCTGGCAGGAGCTGAGGCAAGGATAGGAGCTCACTCCATCATGTGGAGTTCAGGTCTCGAACCTGGACTGCTGGCTTTCCAGCCGTATGTTAATTGCTGAGCCACCATCTCTTAGGGCATTTGGCTGAGAATTCTATAAATTGTCATCCAACACCACATAAAGATTAATCACGCAGGGCAATGCTTTATCAGAGAATATCTGCCACTTTTTTCACATAAAGATATATAAGCTAAGTAATCATTGCACATCAGATAAATCTCACTGGCTACAATAATGCCACTGCATTATAATTTATAAATGGACTCCCGCATGTCTTTGCCATTCAGAATCTATCTAAAAAAAGTAAACCATATAAATCAAGTGCTTGACATTTCTCTGAGAATATATCTATCATAACCAGGAAAATAATAATACTTCTCTAGTAGAAGAGCATATATGTAACTCAGGTTGAACTATGGAGTCTTGGTTGCTCTCTAAATTTGTTTGTTCATTACCCAACTAGGTAACAACATCAATGCTAGTGAGTGTGGGGTTTCTTCCCTGCTTACAAACCATAGCTTGCCCTGCCAGTGTCGATGGGAGTAGGGTTTTCTCCCTGAAAGTTCCTTGATTAGTGTATACTTTTCTGCCTGTTTGTCTTGTGTGTTGATCTCCATTTATCTGGCTGCTGGAAAGCATGCGTTCTGATTTTTTGTTTCTTTTTTATTGGTGTGGTTTATCTCTATCTGCCTTTTGATGGCTCAGACTATAGCAAGATTTCATAACATTTTCTCCCCGCTGTAGCCCCAGCCAAATATGAACTTAACTATTACTTAATCAGAGTAGTTTAAAATGCAATTGTTTTCAGAATTTTCAAAAATTAAAAATAGCCATATCTTATTCTACAGGATACTTTCCATCAGCAAAATTATAAACATCAGATATAGTCTCTGACACTGACAATCTCTAATTGCCAGTTTCTCATGACATTTGACCATCCATAAATATTGCACAGCAGAAACTAAACCAAGTTTTAATTTGTATCTTTCATGCAAACTTAAATATTAATAAAAGCTAGGATTTTCATGTTCTTCACAGAATATCTGCTGTTTAGAATCATAGCCAAATAATTTTTATCACTTTGTTTTCTATTGGGTTCCACCTTGTTCCCAGTCAGTAACATCTACGCTACCAAATCTTCACTGCAGTACTGTACAATGTCTTTCTAATTTCTCTTAATGCTTCTCCTTCAGCTCAGACCTTGATTCACTTATGCATCCAAATACCCATCAAGCACAGAACTTCCACTTATGATGATGAGAAAGAATTGCGGGACTGTCTTCGACAATTGCACAGTAGAAAGTCAATGAATATTTTACAGCTTTCCACTTTAAATAGATATGAGCAATATAAAACACTATATTCACTGAATCCCTTATATTTTACATGCCATTCTATTTGTTAAATACAACATATTTCAGCCATGTCTTTCCATAGGGCCATAAAATAAAGAATAATGAAGTTCAACAAAATTGTCAGCAATTTTTTTTTACCTTCATCTCAGTCTGTTCTATGGACTTTTCCCATATTTGTTGATCATAAGCTCCAATCTGAAAAAAAGCAGCTGTTTCTCATATATTACTTTTACTTTTAACAATGTATTAGTAAAATAATATTTAAACATTTACATTTGAGTATTTACAAATATTGGTATAGAAATTTGATAAATAAAAATAAATTTACTGAGTTATTTCCTAGAATTCCACTAATTAATACTACAGATATAGAAAGCAATATTTAGTTTTATCAATATATTACAAATAGAGAAAGCAACAAATGTAGTTTGTACAACTACTGAATGTAAAAATGAGGCACAGAAAATACACATACAAATCTGATAGTAGGTACAGATAAAATAAAAAATCCTGATTTATGTCTGAAACCAAGCAAAAGAATCACTCCAAATATTTTAACAAGAGTTCCAGTAATCCTTTGTTAAAGAACTGAAGCCCAAACATTTGAAAGTACCCTATTGGCAGTTTTTAACAATGGTTTAAACAATGTGCAAATTCTAAAAAAAAAAAAAACCTCCACAGTTTAAAGCTATGATGTAATCTTAACTACAGAGCAAATATTTTAAACTCAAAAAACAACCTGACCTTTTTTTGGTACCAAGCGATGGCGTCTTCATCATTTGAAGCCATCTGGTTTCTCAACTGCCAACTCAGCTGTACAATTAGGTAAGAAATGCATAGTTTAGACTTTTTTAAAATATGTTGCACAACAATTCTGTGTATTTTTAGTAGAAATGTGGAAAGGAATACAAAATCTCTTTATAAGTAAGACCCAGCTTTTCATTTCTTTCTTTCTTCCCTCTAAAGCCTGTAGAACAAGGTTTCCCAAACTCTATAAAGTATCCTTCCTTTGGAGAGAGATGGAGTGAGTCCAAGGATGGTATGAGGAACCTTTTACATTGTTACAATCAATCCATCCTTCCCATTGTATTGATTTGTGTTCATCTGGCTTTTAGATTTTTAGAAGAGGTGTATATATTAACATTACGCTAAAGATGGTAGGCAGAGGATGGCAAAAAGTTTAGGAATCCCTAAGTATATGTGGCTGGTATCACAATGTTATCACCAGAGTGGACATAGCTAAATTTTCAGTCTTTTTACTGTGGACGTGGAAAGATTAAAGAACAAAATGAGCGCCTTAGATTCACAATCCTTTTATCCATTCTTAGTCCCAAATAAGAAAGGTGCTCTGGAGATTGTCAAAATATAACTGGTTTCCATGTGGCCGATGGACATTATTCACCCTGATTGAAACAGACATGTTTTAGGAAGTAATCATCCCTCCTCCACCCCCAGTAATAGCAATAGCACTTAGACTTATATACCGCGTCATAGTGCTTTATAGCTGTCCCTAGGCAGTTTACAAAGTCAGCATATTGCCTCCAGCAATCTGGCTCCTCATTTTACCGACTTTGGAAAGATGGAAGGCTGAGTTAACCTTGAGTCGGTCAGGATCGAACCATTAACCACAAAATTCCCTCACTGGCTGGAGAGGAGAGCCCTGTTGTCTGTTAAGTCACTCCCCCTTCAGTTATCTTCAATCCTTAGCACTCCTTCTTACCAACTAGCCTTGACCTGTGATTCAAGTTCTTTTAAACACTACCATTTTAAAACCAGGGCCTTCTCAGTTTCATCCTTTCTGTCACACATTTCATCTGGGTCTAATTCCCCCCCCCCCCCAAGTCTTAACCATTTCCTACACCATTTTCCCTGTTGGTTCTGACCTCAGCCTGCAGACCTTTAAGTGATCAATCTTCACTTCTCCACAATATCTAAAAGAGCAGCTCCAGGACTCTTACCTTTCAAAGCCTCTTCCTGTTACCATGGAAACAGAAGGATGCAGCAGAAGAGAACACTCTCAACTGCTTTTTCCTGGATCATCATGTTGTGGCAGACAGCATTAGCCAAGTGCTGCATCCACAGATCCTTTAGTGCTGTTCTGAAGGAATGTGGCAAACACCGCAACTGATCAGCAAACTAAGATGCGGGCAACTGTACAAAGGAGGTCCAAGCTGTAGGCTGCAATGATGCATGTCCTAGGAATTAACAAGTTGTTGAGTCCCATTATTATGAACTTAAAGGGCAACAGTCATTCATGGTATTGGAAAAGAGGGACACTGCATCAGTGGCAAGTAGCAATTGACAAAGAGAAGAAAAAAATTAAAATTAGCCTGGGAATCCAACGTCATCTGATCACCAAACCTAAAAAAAGTGTTTAGAAAGAACTTAAATGAGAAACATTTATAATGCACGTTGCGCATGTTACTGAAACATTAAGAAATTCTAGCACACGTACATTTGCAAATTATGGGGATCAAGAAAACAAGTCAAGCTTGTTTGTCTATGCAGAAGAATGGTATATTACAAAGGCTGGAAAATAAGATTCCCTTGACTCCAAAAAATTAGTTGTTACAATATTTAGAATAGAATAACAAAGTTGGAAGGGACCCTAGAGGTCTTCTAGTCCAACCCCTTGCTCAGGCAGGAAACGCTATACCATTTCAGATAAATGGCTATCCAATCTCTTCTTAAAATCTTCTAGTGTTGGAGCATTCACAACTTCTAGTGTTGGAGCATTCACAACTTCTGGAGGCAGGTCCTCTCCAAATAACTGTTCTGTCAGGAAATTTCTTCTTAGTTCTTTTATTTATGCCTATCCCATTATCTGAAATTCCTTGAACCCACAGTGATACAACTATAAAGTTTGGAAACGAGTAATGATAAAAGGCACCCTAGAACCATTCTTTTTTCTTCTTAAAAAAGATGCAGGTGGTCCCTTTATTCTCAGACCTGGCTACTACATCATATTAATATATTTGTTCAAAGCAGAACTTAAATACAACAGTAGACCCTTGCCTTGCCTTTTAAGAATGGGGAACCTACAGTTCCTCCAATATTATTATTATTCACAACAAAAATAACCATGATTAAAGATATTGAAAGTAGTATTTTAACTCCATGGAATCTTCATTCTTGCTCTTTCTCGTTTTATTTTTTTTAAATCCCTGAATTTAATGTAATTGCTTGAGTCGTTTTATTTATTTATTTGGTCCTTATCTCAGAGTAGGGAGCCGTAAATTTTATAATAAAGTTACCTGAAGAAAGAAGCAATGCAGAAGCCAGGATAGTTTTTAAAGCAATCACGCTATTTTTAAAATATAAATCTTGGTCAAGAAGAAGCTAGCAATCGGGATACAAAAAAGCCAAAGAAATCTTGTGAGGTTCAATTATTCAGTTCCCAGGATTACTTCAAGTCTCTTACCAGTTGAGTTGTGTTGTTTCCTTGCTGTAAATGCTGCCAAAAAGAAAGTAAAAGTAAACACATCTAAGTAAATTCGGAAAAAAAGCAAACACTACCTTCCACTATATAATCCACCTGTGAAACTTAGATAAGTTTTATCTAAGATCTGGCTTGTTTTGTAATCCACTTAGTTTTGTTTTCTTTTCTTCTTTGAAGTACATAAAATTGAGTCAAAGTTCCTTCTACATTTTAACCCTACCTGTTTTGAAGCTGGATATATAATGGCCCTTATACATAGATTACACTCCAGAAAATAATATTCTTTAATTCTATTAAATGAGAATTATAATATTAGCTGATATTAAACCTATTCAAAAGATTTGACTTGACCACAATAATGGTCATCTTTTTTGGAAAAAAAACAACCAAAAATGCTTCCCCACTATCTAGAGAATGGAAATTAAAATAATTCCTTTTTACAATATTGCAATTTACTAATGTTTATACACGTATTTTTGTCTCTATTTGTTATATCTGATTTTGCTGTAATTTATTTTCATACTCTTCTCTTAGGAACTTTAAACATAATAGCTTTCTCAACAACTGTGTATTTTAACCTCAGGATAATCCTAACAAGTAAGGTAGGCTGAGAATGAATACAACTTGTTATGATCAATCTGGATCTCTATAGACCAGGCTGATACAGTCTTGATTTACCTGCTTTCACTATGTCATTTGCTGCAAGTGTATGTGTGGGGAGGGGGTAAGCTTCTATATTGTGCTCATCTTTGAATATGTATTGTGAAAATTAATGTGGACATTACTTTAAAATTCTGAATTATTCAACATTTGTAGGTTAGCAGAACTCTATTATTTCCATATTATAGTGGAGAAGCAGGAGGGAGGGTAACATTTTAAAATAAGACTATATGGCTGCTAAAGATATGGATAACATTTTATTAACTTCTAGAGAAAACGTTTTGCATTACCTTTTAATACAAATAATTTAATGGTAGCATTTTTAAGTTATGGAGAACCATGAGGAATGAAAGTTGGGATAAAAGTTGAAAAATGCCAAGTGTGTGTGGGCATATAATCCAGTTTTTAACCAGTGGAATCCCCAAAAGCAAAAGTCATGTCAAACAATAAATTACAAATTGTTATATTTTTATTAATATACCATCACTGTAAGTTGGTAGATCTTTTGTGCAGTTAATTTTACAATAGATAACATTAGCCTTTATGCCACATTTAAATGGGTTCAAAGAACTTCATAAAACAGTATCTCATTTTAAGCCAATCAGACTTGTAATCACCAAATTGCACAGATGCTCATGCTCTAAATAGGCTGATTAATTTATACAATAATTTTAAGAGAGTCTGGCACATTAAAGTAAAAATTCGTTACTGCACTTACTCTTTGTCTTTGGAAGTCTGCAGTTTTAACTGTATGCAACTATCCCTGTAAATCCTTTTCTTCTAATTGTAGTTGCTAAAAAACTGAATATGTGCATGGGCCATAGAATATTTATAATATAAATATTAACTTAATTAGTAAAAACAGTTCTTCATTGAAAGAAAATGGGTAGCAAATCACTTCAATTTGGATATATAAATATAAATATATTAGTGTCCTCTCCATCGTTGTCATGGGTGCTAGCTATAATAAATTAATATATATAATAGATAAGGGTAGAAGAGCAAACAAATCATTTCCATCACTCTTCCAAACATGTCCAAGATCATCCATTAAATAGTCATAAATGTATTAGATTAATTTAATATCTTGACAGTTCTTATCTATAGGGCAAGAATTAGCACATATCAGCAAAAATGCACATCAAAGTACTCTTTGTGAAGATGCCCAAAATCAATTATACAACGAAACAGGTTTTGGAGCACTAGTTTGGTTACCCTAGGAAAAGGAAAGCTGCATATTTGAGGAAAATTAAATATTCTATCACTGTCAACAATTGGAAGATAAGCCTGTAAATTTAAAATACAAAAGGAAGTAAATCGGGGTAAGCTCACATACTTGATCTACGAGTTGCAGTTGACAAGTCTGAGGGATGGTCTAACCAGGGGTCTCCAACCTTGGCAACTTTAAACCTGGCTGGGGTCCACCAGGCTTTAAACCTGGCTGAGTCCACCAGGCTTAAAGTTGCCAAGGTTGGAGACCCCTGGTCTAAGCCTCCCAAAGCAAATCCAGAATGACCTTTCTTGCGCTGTATCTTAAGGGAGTCTTGTGCATTGGAAATCAATGTAGTTTTCAATTTCTAACCCCCACTCCTTTAACCTTAAACTATTCACTGTTGACCTCACCCCATTCCTAAGAGGTCTGTAAAGGACGTGCATCATGCCTACCATCCCTGTCCTATTGTCCCCATTTATTCATACCTATTTCCTGCATTCTTACTCATGTTTATACATATACCTATTATCTTGTAAGTGATTGACAAATCAAATAAACAAACAAATAAAAATAAATAAATTCAGCAGACCATTTAATGAACTCTCTTCACAGCATCAACGAATATACTCACTTGCCACATCAAGCCTTTCTTAGGGCCACATCTGAAGATCTGCCAGAGGCGTGTTGACCACCCCGTAAATCAACTAGCGTAAATCACCAGCTTGCCTACCGTCCCTGTCCTATCGTTCCCATTAATTCGTACTCATTTATTATGTATATACTTATACCAGTTTGTCCTTATGTGTTTACATGTTATGTTCATACTTGTTTTCTCATACATGCTTGACAAACTAAACTAAATAAATAAAATTAAATAAATATCCCTCTTCCTTGTTCGGTGACCCACAATCCTAAATCTCCTTCCTCGACTTCTTAGCTTTCCCCACTGGCTCAATTCCTTTAAACCTTCCCTTTCAGCGTTGCCACCGTTAAGCCCTTTCTGTTCTTTAGTTCATTCCTGCCCTCCAAGAAGAGCCTCAATGTTTTCCTGCATCGGCTCTGGCTCCTCAACTGCCCTTGTCTACCTTTAATCCACAAACGCCCCAAGAGCCTTCAGACGCTACCGTTCGGTCTCTTTCTTACCGTTCCCAAAAAGGCGGCTGGAGAGAGCGAGAGAGAGCGAGAGAGTCGGTGTCCGTATTTCTCCGGACCATCCTCTTACGACAGGCAGCATCAATCAAGTGTCGCATCCACCGATGCGCCTGTTTCGGTATTTCGTTACGGGAAAAGAAGGCGGAAGCAATCAAACGCCGACATAGATATGCCCGAGCTACTGCTTGGGGCAGCGCGTTCTTTGGGAGTTACGAGGCGGATTAGATTCGCCTTGTTATCGAAATACAGAGAACGGCGAGGAGGCATTCTGTACTCCGCGGAAGGATAGGAAGAAAAAACACCACCACCACCAACCAAAAGACTTTTAGATGTAGCAGGAGTTTAAATTTGGTTTAGAATCCAGGCTATGGTCTTAAAAAGAGCAAAATTTAATGTGACAGGCTAAAATCTATTAATAAAGACATAAATAAGGGTTTGGGAACTTTTCGTCGATAGAATAGATCGGGGGTTTCCAACCTTGGCAACTTTAAGACTTGTGGGCTTCAATTCCCAGAATTGAAGCCCACAAGTATTAAAGAATTCTGGGAGTTGAAGTCCACAGGTCTTAAAGTTGCCAAAGTTGGAGAGACCACTGGTATAGACAGATGCAGGTAAGGATTTTATGGAGTTAGTTATGCAAAGGTAAAGCCTGCAAACCATTCTTCGGGTTAAACGTTCTAATTCAATACAAAGAAACGAGGGGACGTGTGGGAGAGTGGGAAATTTTATTTATTTATTTATTTATTTATTTATTTATTTATTTATTTATTTATTTATTTATTTATTTGATTTGCCAATTGTTTACAAGATAATAAGTATAAGTGTATACATACTTGTGAATACATGACATGGGTACATATAAGAAAAATAAAAGAATAAGAGAAACAATAGGACAGGGACGGTAGGCACGTTGGTGCGCTTATGCACGCCCCCTACAGACCTCTTAGGAAAGGGGTGAGGTCAATAGTAGGCAGTCTAAGGTTAAAGTTTTTGGGGTTTGGGGAAGAAACTACAGAGTCGGGTAGAGTATTCCAGACATTGACCACTATTGCTGAAGTCGTATTTCCTGCAATCAAGTTTGATGCGGTTAACTTTGAGTTTGTATCTATTGTGTGCTCTTGTGTTGTTATGGTTGAAGCTGAAGTATTCATTGACAGGTAGGACATTGCAATGTATGATTTTATATACCATGCTTAAATCAGACCGAAGACGGCGTAATTCAAGGTTTTCTAGTTCTAGAATTTCAAGTCTGGTGGCATAAGGTATTCTACAACGAGTAGGGGAGTGGAGAACTCTTCTTGTGAAATATTTCTGGACTTTCTCAATTGTGCTAATATCAGATACGTAATGTGGGTTCCAGACTGATGAACTGTATTTGAGTATTGGTCTAGCAAATGTTTTGTATGCTCTGGTTAGTAGTGTGATATTACCAGAGAAAAAGCTACGTAGGATTAGGTTAACAACTCTTAATGCCCTTTTGGCTATGTAGTTGCAGTGGGCTCTAGCACTTAGATCATTAGAGGTGAGTATTCCAAGGTCCTTTACAGAACTTGGGTCATCAACAAGATCTTGACTATTCAGCTTGTATTTTATTTTCTGATTTTTTTGCCAATATGTAAGACAGCATTTATTTGTTGAGATTTGAAGTTGCCATTTGTTTGACCATTCTGATACATAGTCAAGATCTTTTGTAGGGTAGCAGTATTGTCTGTGGTATTGAACAGCTTTACATCATCAGCGAAAAAGAACGCAATTGCTCTTAATATGATCACAGAGCATCAATTAAGCTAACAAATGATCTACAAGTTTCTTCTTTAATTTCCCAAAAGCGAATGTTCGTGCAATTTGAGACTGTATTTTCTTCAAAATCTCAATAAAAGTCTTCTAATTTTTATTAGGGAAGGGGAAATACATCCGCTGAGCAGACACATTGAGCACTTCCCTAATTCAGTCCCATTTGATTAGAAGAGGCAAAGATTTATTAAAACAGCTGATAGCCCTTTGCCATTTCAGATTCTGCTCATATCCTTAAAACTTAAAAGCTGGAAAAAGCAAATAGTAACAACCAATATGGTCTCATTTTCTTCAAGGTAGTGGGAATTCCATTTCAATATCCCTATTTTTAGTCCATTCCAAACATAGACAAAAAAACATTCCAACCTGTTTTGGGCAGCTGCAATGGAGGTAGAGACTCAAAGGTGGCATTCAGCAGGTTCTGACCAGTTCTGGAGAACCGGTAGGAAATTTTGAGTAGTTTGGAGAACTGGCAAATAGGCCTCTGACTGGAGATTTTACAGTATCCTTCCCCTGCCACGCCCACCAAGCCACGCCCATAGAACCAGTAGTAAAAAAAGTTGAATCCCACCACTGTAGAGACTCCATTGCACACTTCACTATTTCTGCTGGCATGAGAGAGGACCAGATGCACCTTCATCCTGTGTACTAGGTAACTACATCTGTGTTATCACTCCAAATTATCTTGAGAACCAAGGCCTTTGGTCTGCATGAGGGAAATATCACATATGCCAGACCTGGTTATTCTGCAGCCAGTAAGCGACATTTAGCTCTTTGATTGTCCCTGTCCAGGCTGCAGTAGCAGTGAAAAGTGGAGCAGTAGTGACCCTCCACAACAGTTTGTGTGGCTGCTTGGGAAAATTAATTACCGTCCCCTGAAAGTTGATGGTGTCAAGCACACTTGTTGCCTCTGCTATATAAATCAACTGGAAATTTTAACTGATACCTGGGTGATATTTCAAGGGTGGTTTTTTTTATATCCATGCAGCAATTTAATGTCTATCACAAAACTAAAACTGACTCAGGAAGTGTCCACTGACTGACACCCATTGGCTGCAGCATCATCAGCACTCCCAATTAGAAATTCCATAATTTACCTCGCTGCATGTATAGGGTAATGTTTAATGTCACAGAGGTCACAGTATTGTAGATGGGTGAATCTCAGTGTGGATGTTATACAGTATAAGACTAAGCCATAGGGTAGATAACACTATATACAGTGATATCCCTAGTGTTCCTGCCATACAAATATAGATGTAGGTCCTACAAATTCTTAAAGCTTCCTACAGATTATTACCATTAACCCTAGCCTGCTTCATCGCATAACAGTCTAACAAGTAGTGATGGAAAAAGAAAAATTTCTCAGGTCTCAAAATGTACATAGCAGCTTCCTCCATGATTAAATCCTGATTTAGGTTTACCCACTGTTTATCCCACACTGAAGAGCAGACAATTAGAACAGAACAGTTGCTTCACTGTTGCTTTGATTTCCATAATATAAGGTCAAAAAGTCAGTCAAAAAGGAATATCTATAAATGCTTGTCATTCCTTCTGTGATGGTGATATTAGAATTTTGTTATATTATCTCCTGGTCATTATATCAATGACTGCTCTGAGGCTATTTTCCATTTCATATTATTCTCAGCACATCTCTAAACACCAGCTACTGCCAGTAAATTCCTGCCTCATTACCCAGGAGTCTCTTGAAAGCAGTAACCATAGATAAAACTAGCATGCAGCAAAACGTATTGTCTTCTATTTTTGTCCACTTGGACAATAGGGTTGCTCTCAGGTGAAAATGGGTCATCATCCAGTTTGAGCTTGTTAGCTTACAATTTTCAATATTAGAGACGCTAGGAAACAATTTAAAGAGGGAAAGAAGGCCTATCTATTGTTAAATAAGTATTGAAACTATAGGAAATAATGTTTCCATTCCATCAAACATTTTACAACTTGTCATTCCATAAACAGCATAAATAACACTTTAACTGGTGTTTTTCATTTTGGTATGTGGACTCCCAAGTCCCAAAATTCTCAGCAGTGATGATGCTATTTGGGGAGGGATTTGAATTTTGCACATTTGGATGTTAGCAAGGTTAAGAAAGAGTTTATACTTAAGCAAGAGGAAGAATCAAGGGAATAACATTCCCTCATAATCTCCTTGCTTTGTCTCTGCTTCACTGAGCTACAGAAATTTACAATTTGTGATACAGCAGTCGGTTTAAAGCACTTATGTGTTCAGGATTTTTTTTCTCTAGAAACTTTGAGATATCAAATCTACAGTAACATTGAACACAAAACTTCAGTTATATGTGCCCATCTTATATAAGGAAGGAAGAGAGGGAGGGATATCTAGAAATATATCCAGTCAAGACCCTCTCCTTGCTAATACTAGCCAATAGGGAAAATAGGAATTCCTGTTATGCTTGAATCTAGTTTTGGGATCTGCTAAAACATTCCCTGGGATGAAAAAACTTTGGACAAGAAAAAAGTAAAGACAGTCTACATCTTAATAAAAAGGGCGAGCTGTGCAAATTCTAAAAGAATCTTTCCCTTATTGAAATAAAGATAGATACCAGTCTATTTAAAGAAAACAAGAAGGATCAGGTGCAAAGATTAAAAACAGCTTACATGAGAATGCTCAGAAAAAGAGCACAGATTAGAAGTAGATAGTTTGAAGTATAATCTTGATAATTGTACTATATGATTCCAAAACAATCTTGCTACATACATTAAACAAATTACTTTTTGAAGCCATATTTAGAAGTTTTGCCCTGAAGTAGCTTATACCTTATTTTACTTTTTATTATTTATCCAACTTCACTTATTTTAATCCCACTTTTCTAATCAAAAGCTACCATTTATTCCATTGTACCCAATATTCTGTAGCACAGGGTTCTACCAAACAGGCATTTTAATTAAGCACAAATCAGACTTCTGTTTATTAAAAAAATACTTTACAGGGGAAAAATTCTATGCATTCCATTGTACTTTTTTTTTAAACAAATAGCTTTGACAGTGATACGCTTGTACAGTCACCTACCAAAAGAAATGCACTGTGTCAAAGGATTATTCACAGAAAGGGTTAAAATTTTCCCATCAGTTTACACTATTATAAAAACTTCTTTAAAACACTTGCTCAAATGTCAATAAATATACTAAGGCCACACAAAGCAAAAAACAAAAACAGTCTTCCAGGCAATTGTACATATCCTTTATATGCAAAGACCTTAGATTATTAAAACCACAGAAAAATATCTTAGCTGCCAATCAAAACTGAATTTAATCACAAAACACTACACAAATCTATTTTATACAACATGTAAAGATAAGTATTTGCTTAGACAGAATTGAAAGTGCTAGATTAAAAGAAGCCCCTTATCAACTACATGTGCTGTTGAGTCCTAAAAATATTATGTATATCAATGGAAGGCCATAACATTATTGGAAATTTGTTTATTGGACCAACATAGAGTTTATCCACATTACAAAAATTTTAGGAGCTGAAGGATAAATATCCTTATTCATAGCAACCTTCAAACACAACCAATATGGCTATAAATAGCATTTATAAGGAAATAAAGAGTGCTATCCCACCAAGAGTAAACACATTTAAAGTTCCACTGATTTCAATGGAGAATTAAGCACCTGCTTATCTACCCTTCAAAATAAATGGGACTTATAGATGCTTAACTTTGGTTGGATTGTGCCACAAGTGAAGATAATTCACCACCCAGAATAAATTCAAGCATATGAATGGCAGCATGAGAGGAAAAAAAAGTTATATGCATCTTGGGGCTCTGACTATAAACTTTCTTGCCTCTGGACAAACGTTATACCCTCAAAAATAGGAAAACAGCTAACGAGCCCTTTTATTATATGATAAAATCTGTAATGGAAGTATTCCTAAATTTCACATGAAACCTCCATATGTTCCATCTTCATGGAAGAGAACATGTCAATTATTTACACATTACTTCATGCTCAGAAATATGTGAGGGAGAATGTGAAATATTTAATTCACTTAAATGTTAATTTTGCTTTTATTGATTTGCTAAATGAATCAGTAGCCCAGTACAACCTGTCTTGAATACGTATTTTTCATTGGTATTTAAAAAGAAATAGATTTTTACTAAAACAAAAGAAATTACCCAGCTTCCAACTTAAGAGCTGCTCAGGATATTTAAATAAGAACTACCTTTGTGGATCTGCTAATGGCATTTGAAAGATAAAATATAATGAATGCTTAACTAGTATTCAACAATTGTATAGATTAGAAACGTCTTCCCAAATTGTCTATATTTCTAATAAAATAAATGTAAAGATTTTTCTGCCTTTACTCTTCATTTGATTTTGTAATTATATAATGTCCACATATTTTGCAATGTATAAAATAAGATTTCCTGTCAGGCTTAAGTGAATTCCCTTTGCAATGCAACTAGGCATTAGAGTATCAAGATAATCATTTTGAATTCATCACATCAGTACAAATCACTCCCCACATCTTCCTGAGACATTAATTTTCATCTTTTCTACTCCAAGAGAAAATATTATGTTCTCAAACAAAATCATTAAGTCAAACCATTCTGCCACTCACTTTTTCAGATCTATTATGATTATTTTTTGCTCAAGTATTTGTATCGGTCTTTCTTACTCTAGAATATACATGGATTAGTACATCAGTTGTAGTGCTTTTTTTTTAACTGTTCCTATAATAAGAATCTTAACCACTGAGCCAGAGTGAGATGCATGCACTAGGCTTTCTGACTGAGCCTTCTTCGTACTCCTGAAAAAACTTAAATTCTGAATCTCAGGAGTTTCTAGGAAAAACAGTCTAGCAGTATGAGGTGAACTATAGGCATAAAGAGAAATAAGCAGAGTCCTGGCAGATACACCAAAATTCATGCCCAGACTTCTTTGGTATTTGCTAGGGAATGCAGTAATAGTGACAATTCATACTTTTTAACTGTTGTAAAGATGTGGCCAAAGTAATTGCAGTAAAGACTATATGTATTATTAAATCAAAATAGGTGACAGAAAATATATTTGATGGTTGAAATGTAAGTTGAATACATTTATACATAATACCATAAAATTTTGACACAAAACTCTTGAACTGGAAAGATGTGGGATGCTGCTTCAGAATCATTTATTTAATCTTTTTAATCTTTCATGAATGGCAAAGTCATGAATACTCATTTCACATACTTTTAGTAGGTTGTTTCTTAATTTAAAAAAAGGCTTATCCTGTAAGCCTATTGCTATAACGTGATGCACACAAAAAACCCTTTAAGGTTATTGAACTGGATCCAGACCTATGCACAATGGAGTTCACATTGAAAAAAAATGGGTATTGGTAATTTTGGCCAATTCTTTTCTTTTGCCAATTCTTCTCCTCCCCTAATGAAGAAATGCTCCGGAGAATTGGGAAACTTTTTTCCTCTAGCTGAATGGATTCTCTGAATCCTGGTTCCCTCTGCCAATAGAAAAACCTCATTCTGCTCTCAAAGGAGCAAGTTTAGATTCCAACTACTATTTTCATCTTATTCTGTCTTACTAGATTGTAGAATTTGAAATAATTTTCTAATGTATATTTCAAAAACAGGATAAGCGAAGTAATAAACAGTTTTTCATTCAATTATTTTTTAAATCCAACTCCTGAGTGATCATATAGCACACAGTGCAATTCAATGCAGTTGAAATATCCAAGTGACACATCTGGAGTTGTATTTGTTATTTACATAACTTTAACTGTGGGAAATTGAAGTTTGGAAGACGAGGAAAATTAGTGGAAGAAAAATGCAAAAATGTGGAGTTGGTGAAACGTAAATGAAGTACTGAAGCCCATATTGTCTATGAAGAATTTTACTTAGGACAGCCAGCTACAGCTTTTGAAAATTCTGGATAACTGTAAAAAAAATGTAAAAAGCAAGAGTACACAGAGGTTTTCTGAACCAGTATTGATCAGTCTAGAATTTTTCATTAAAAGCTACACTCCTGTATAAGAACTCACTACCTTTTGTAAAAAGGTTTCAACCTAAACACCTTATTTACACAGATTATTTAGAAAGTCCCTACCACTTCAATATGGAAATTCAATTTGTTGAAAATTTTTCTACTAGTCTTCAGGACTGCACCAAAGTCAATACATAAACATGTATATATCAGGAGTAATACAAGTTCTATCTAAATACTGCAAAGTTTTCTGATTATTTTGCTATTTGTTTAAAATTGTGTCCTCTATACTGAGGTGCTAATATGCATATAATCTACACAAAACAATATTGCACAAAGTAATTGCTATTACAAACATACAAATATTTGCATTTTTCCCACGACTGCTTTCTTGACTTGCATTGGTGTAGCACTCCCATTCTCTTCTACATTAAAAACAGATTAAAAAATACAAATAAATTTGATTAAATCGTGATAAAGTTCAGATCCTACATATGAGGGGGGCAATTTCATTTTACTATTCAAAACTAGCATTGTTCTGTATACAATGAATTTAAAGCTGAAACTATTTAATGCTGGGAAATATTAAAGGAATGCTAAATAACATTAGCCAATTATACTGAATATACTAATATGTGCTGTTTAATCTTCCAATATAGCATTAAGGAATCCAAGAATTACTTGCAAAAGTAGCAATCCATATGTGATTATGTGACAGTTTATTGTGAATCAGTTATATATAATTTCAAAGAATAAAGGAGATATAGGCCTGCCCTATTATATTAAGTGCCTCAATGCGAAGGAGTTGATGGTTTCCCTCTAAGATGCCTACTGTGAATTAAACAAGCCACCAAGTTGGTTTAAATATTGTAAAGCCTTAAAGTGCTCAAAGATAGCAGTTTCATCGAAGAGACTGCTAACAATTACTTTCATTAGACACTAGTGTATTAAGTTATGCAGTTCGGAAAGATATTAAAAAAATATTCCAATATACATTAAAAGCAGAGGACCACGAAAGAGTTGTATCGGTAATTTCATTTCAACAAGATCATACACTCTGCAACTAATCTCATACATCAACTTCTTACTGAATGTCTTCTTAAGCAATTAAGGATTAATCTACACTGCTGGTAACTTGAGCTTCCTCCAGGCTTTCAAACTCTCACACATACAAATGTCATTGATCATTAAAAGTGCTGTGCTTTCTCTTTCATTCAAGCCATTAATTGAATGGGAGGGAGAGTCACTTTGTGAATCTGCCACAGAAACCATCCCTTTTATGCTGAAAGCTAAAGATAAAATAGATGAAAAGTTATCAGACTTATCAAGTGTTAAATACTTGATATTCCTGAAGGAAAAGTATTGAGATGTTGAATTATTTACCTCATCCCTTAAAAAAAGAAATGCAAAAAGTTGTAGTCCACTACTACATGCTGTACTAAGGGAATAAAATACAACTCTAACTTTGCATAATCTGTGTAAAAAAGATACGCTTGACATTTTGGAATGTCACCTTTCTTTATAGAATTATAGGCAAGTTTTCTCCAATAAAACATAACCCAGTTATAAAACTATAACTTCACATCAAAATTTTAAAAAGCTGTTTAAAAATGTATGATTATGTACATATCAGACAAGAAAGAGTATATGATCCTTCTGTGGATTGTGTTGCTGATCTGACTCTAGTTTTAAAAGCTGGAAGGAGCAACCAGCTAATCTTGTTGCAGAACAAGTCATGACAGGGGTGAAAACAGTGGTGGTGATGCTATTGTTGCAGTCTGCACTTCTCTTTCTTCTTCAGACTCTTTTTTCATAAGTACACATTGGTCTTCACTTTCCAGTTTCACCGTGTCCATATTTGAAATGTTTTCCATACACTGAGAATCCTCTGCCCCAGGATAGTATTGTTTGAGTCTTATATGCCAAGCTAAACTGCAGACAGCTGACACTGTCTTGAACTGATGAATGACATTTCTAGGGATGAAGTAGATGTCATTGTCACATAGCTGGATTCTGGCATAACGAATCCCTTCTCGTCTCATTTGGTTTAGCTTAGCTTCGTCAACCCATTGAACACACTGAAGGGAAGAAAAGAGATAACTATGAGTAAGATTAAAAAATTGTATTTTTGGTGCTGTATATTATTATAAGTCATAAAGACCAGTTGTTGTGATGAAGTCAACATGAAGTTTAAATGACACTGAAACTACTACTATGCTAATAGATCAAATAAAGGAAATTCCCATTCTAATAGGAAGCAATCAATCAAACAATTTGGAGTGTTAATAAACAATTATAACTATTTTTTTTAAATATTGAGTGGGACCAAGTTAAGGAACTGTCAAAAACTTTAATCTAAAATTTAACCCAAGTATGACAATTCTTTTTTGGCCTTTCTTATCACAATGAACATCTAAGCATGTCTATAGAACCAGTATTCTGTTCAGAATTTATATCTTACTTTTCAAAACACTTTAGAATAATACCCCACAAATAAAACAAAAATATCTTAAAGTATAGCAAAAATCTATCTAAAACAGCAAATATTTAAATATAAAGACTTCTGAAATCAACATGGTTTAAAGCCTGAACCAAGCTTAAGAAATCTTGCTTCTACTATTCATACTAGTTCACTCTTTGCTAAAAAAAATAATGGACACGTTTATGGACAAAAGTCCAGGCAAAACCTGTCTTACTCACAAACAACTGATGGCTTCTTCTCTTGGGAAGAAAACAATGAGGAAACCTTTTTTTAAGAGGATGGGGTTATGCTAGTTTGAGGAACTGTTTCTCTTTAAAGAAACATGACCTAATACACCTCCCAACCCCCACTTATTTATGCATTTCAAGCATGTGTGTGTTATTCTGGAGACTTTATTTCATAATCAAGGATCAACAAAGAAAACTTTCAGGAAAAAAATAACAGCATTTAAATGGAAATAATGTGTAAGACTACCTGTGATACTGGAGGTTCATGCAGATCCAACTGAAGTCTTTGAACTACATCAGTGAAATCTTCAGCATGAAAACAAACAACATCTTTGGTTATACGAGGCTGGTCACTCCTGGAGAAATGAAGATTGTAAAAATATGTTTGAGAATATTAGTTAAACTTTGAAAATTCCACATATTCAATAGCAAAACAATGTTCTCATCAACCTCTAGGAAATATTTCCTTTTTATATATTATGGGACATGTAAACTCATGTATATATAAAATACAATTTATTTCCCTTCCTCTACGATGGTTTATTTATTGTATTTTTATATTACCCTAGTCCATTAGGACTGATGGTGACATACAGCAGCCTGATCGAGGAGGCACATCACCACATCTTTCAGGGAAGGCATCATTAGCCATTTAGAAAAATGCCATATATGTTATGGAATTAGCTCTAATTCCATAACATAGAATGTCCAATGCTGGCATGTAGCTCCCCAGGTTTCTTCAGTCAAGTTCTTCTATCTGTCACTTTAAGCAGTAGGATCCCAGTTGCAAGTGTACACTGATCATATTTCTTAATATAGGACCAGTTGTGATTTAATAGGTCCGGAAATCAAGGTTCAGTACAGTAGTCTACATCTCTTTACAACATTGTCTAAATCCTTAAAGCTCAGAAATCAAAAAGAATCCCAAAAGACAGGACAATGTTTGATACGATTAAAGATTCTATTCCTTGGATTTGCTCCAACAATGGTTCCTGATTTAAGGGAGCTCATGTACAGAGAAAGTGATACAACAATGTGAACTGCTCACAGCAAACCACTGTCTAATCCAACTGTGATTCCCCATTACCAATTTGATAAAGGATATGACTTACAAGTATACAAAGAACAACAGCCTGTACTGTAGCAGTTTTATGGAGGCATATAATTGAATACTTTTTGCAGCTTCCTCAGAATTGACTTTCAAATGGGCCTCAATTCAAGACTTCATCCCAAATATGCCATCTCAAAATATCCTTCTACAAACAAGTTTACTGTACTATGAAAGCAACTCCTTTTGCACTAAAAAAAAAACCCCATTCCGGGAATTTTCAAAGATTAGATTTTCCTGATTAATTTGGATTTTAAGAATGTATAGCAAAAATGCCTTGTAACAGAAACATTAATATAACATATGTTCTGTTAAAAATCAACACATCTCTATTTTAAAATGCTATAAACCCCCACTCTTACCATTCACCAAACTGCACAGCTTTTAAAACTCCAACAGCAGCTGTACTCTGCCAATCAAACCCTTGCCCAACATGATCAGCATGCGCTCTTGTTCTGTCTTCAAATAGAACTTCACGGGGTTCACTGGTCCGAGGTAGATACTGGAGATTTTTTATTTCATTCATAGATCTATGAAATGGAATGAAAAAGAAAATAATTATTAAATTTATGAAGGGGCTATACAAAAAGTAATGTCATAAAAACAGAAAATCAGCTGTCCTAACTTTTCCACATCATTATACAGGCACTACTTCGATAAGTGGGGATTTAATTCTAATATAATCAAATGCAATATTAATTAAAATGGAAAACAGTAAAGGATTAACAGTAAAAGGCCACTTTTTAAAAAGTTTATGCAGATGTTATATACCAGGGATTATTCTATGTACTATTAGTAGGCCTTTTGAAAGAAAAGTGTTGCAGATAACTTCAACTTTTTCACAGCTTAAATATAATACACAGACAACAAATGCTTACATCGCAGAAATTCAATGAACTTAAAAGTTGGCAGTGTGCAGCCTTCCAGAACCTTCACCGGGACTGATGCAAATTGAGAGTTCAAAGGCACCAGGAGAACCCACACTAGAATGCTATGCACAGTGCCTTGAGCTCCTGAAGTAAAGACAGGATATCAAACTAACCAATAATGTAACAATGTGCAGCTACGACACAGAGAGTCTTTACTGTCTTGCTCTTAAAACACTAATGATTTCATACAGTTCAATATCATTTTAATATTTTACCATCTACAGAAACAGCATGACAATATAACAGTAAATATAAGTACCTGAATGAAAATATATTTTAAATCAAATAAAGTTTATATTAGGTGCACTGAACTGGAAACTGTAGTTTTAATTTATATAGCTATTCCATCAATATCTATTGCATTCCCTAACATAAACTTGCATCCTGGGAGTTTACAATACAACATTTGATATTGACAGATGGGAAAGGGATGGCAGCATTACAAAAAACATGTACAAAATTATCACAACTATATTGGAAGGAAAGTTTACAATTACACGTGTCAACTAAGTTTCAGAAAGTTGTCATAATAATAAACAGCCAATTTTGCTGATAAGATCAGCAAATTAAAATTTAGAGGTACAAATTCCCTCCCATCTAAAAAGATTACCTGCGCCTTTTGAATGGTGACTTTGGCATATCAGCTGTTGGGATCATCTGTTCACCAGGTCTTACCCACATAATGGGCCCATCATCACTTTGTGACCTACACTGAAGTCTGAGACTTGAAAGAGTACCCCAAGGCAAAGTCATCTGTATGTCACAAAAGAAAACTAGTCAGATAGCGACATGAAGTGCTTTGGACATCTTATAAACAGATGAACAATTTCTTCATTAAAATATAATTTGTACACAGTCATTAAGAATTTTATGTTTTCAGTATAATTTATTTCATTCTGTCATACAATAAAATTAGACAAAAATCACAAATTTCCTTTTCTATTTAACTATTCTCTTAATGTTTAATAATGCTTTGTTACTTTTTATTCTACCAGCAATTTAGTGCTAACACTGGTAAAAACTTAAATCAGCAAAAGTAAACTTTAGTACTTACTCTAAGAAATGGAGATTCTTCTAACATATCAAGAAATTCTGGAAAATAATCTCCAACTTCTTCATCTACTGCTCCAACAAGACTGATCTGTCTCATCGGACCTGCTCTGTAAGTTCCACAGCAGTACGTTCGACTGACCTTATAGAGAAAAAAACAAAACTATTTTATTCCACAGCATTAAAGTAATCTATAAATTTCCTGTGAAGTCCAGAATGTTGACACTGATTATATACAGAACATACAAATATCTGAGCTTGAAATTACCCTTATTTACAGGTAAATTGCACAGAAGAATGCAACAAATACAAACTTTACTCTGCTTAATCAAAGAATAAGTACAGTATCCTGTGTTTCAGGATGGTGCAAGTGGTGGGATTCAAACATTTTTACTATTGGTTCTGTGGGTGTGGCTTAGTGGGGTGGCTTGGTGGCATGGCTATGTGGTTATGTGATTGGGTGGGCATGGCTATGTGGTCATGTGACTGGGGGTTGGACTAGATGACCTTCAGGTACCTTCCAGCCCTGGATTGCTGTGCTGTTTCAAAGCATCCTCTGAAGCTGCGTCTAGTGCCAAGGTTTGTGGCCCTTCCTTCCTCTCCTTTTTCTTTTTTTCTTTCTCTTTCTCCCCTCCCTCCCTTTCTTTCTGCCATACCTCCCTCTTTATTTCTCTTTCTTTTTTTATTTAGCAGCACCACCACCCCGCACCCTGTTTTTGGCCTAGTGGGCCTCAGGGAAGCCTCCTGGACGCTGAAAAAAGAAGCATTTTGAAGCAAGGGGGGATCAGTTGTGCCACGTGATTTAGATTAGCTAGAAAGCAAGAATCCCACAATTTCCTGCCCAGCTAATCATCAGAAATTTTTTTACTACCGATTGGGCCAAACTGGTAGCATTTTTTACTACTGGTTCAGTCGAACCGGGCTGAACCGGTAGAATACCACCACTGGATGGTGGTGCAATGAAAGATCAGTACAACAGTAATACAGCAATTAGAATAAAAAAAATTAAGCTATAGTTAAGGCTTATAAACTATGTATAAAAACATTTAAAATCTAAGACGGAAGTATACCAAAGCATCTATGAAAAACTGAATAACTAGATATTCTTAAAGAATCCAAACAACTAAACTAAAGAACGACCAAAACTGTTCTATGGTAAACTTGCAAGAACAGACGCTCAAATTGAAAAAAATTAGAGGTAAATACACCCAACTGGAAGCAAATGTGTGAGATGTTTCCTCATCTCTAGCAAGATAGTATAACAAGATGCAATACTAAAGTACTAAGTGAAATAGAGATATTTTCTTATTCACCAATTCCACAGTTAAACAAAAATCCAAAGTCTATAATCAAAATACTTTAGATTTCTTTCCTTGCTAAGAAAACAAACCCACAAGGATCTATCGGGAAGGGCAGTTTCTATACATCGTTAACTTTAAAGTAGTGATTTCTTTGAATTAATCCATGATGTAGAATTATGTCAAGTACCCACAAGAAATAGGCAGTCACACGTTTGTTCAAAGCTAGTCTAGTACATAAACATAAAGGAACATGATCAATTTATATGTCAGCAGTTCAGTTTAAGATATAGTGTGCCAGTTGTGTACAATTTTTTCAGAAAAGAAAGAGAAATTTAAACATCATAACAACTTTAACTGGATTTCATCCCTACACATTTTTAAATGCTACATGTAATATTTTACATTACATGGTTTATATGGTTCAACAATAATATTGTTTAATTAATGCATATGTACCTAGTTATATAGTTACAGTACCTGTTCACTTTTCCTCAAAGAATCTCTATTTGCCATAAAGTAAATTGAAACTGACAGAAGCAAATGGCATCTACCATTCTTGATTCCAAAGTCCGTAAAAATACAGTTTGTGTGTATGGACATATTCTTATAATAAAGCAAATGAAATCATTGCTATCCCTTAGAAGGCATTATCGGATTTTAGTGATCACAAGTAGACTATTTACTTTAATTAGTAACACAAGTGCCTTCAATCTCATAATCAGTCATTCAGCCTATTACAATGGAGAAAAGTACTCAAGTTTTTTGTGTCACTGTGCACAGCATAGTGAACATAGAAAACAAAGAAAAGCAGAAAGGAAACGAAAAAGCCAAGTGAGCTAAAGATAAAGACTACAAAACCATCTCCAAAGAGTTTCCTGTTCTTTTGACCTGTTAATATTATCATGTTTAGTTTGATTTTATCAAGGTTCATGGGACTGAAGCCAACCAACCACCTTGGATGTAGCTGCAAGGGGAAAATTGACCTAGACTGATGAGGATTGTATAAAATGGTGGAAAAAGAACCAGGAAAACTTCAAAACAGATCACAGCTGACCTCCAAGACTAAGGTGCAACAATATCAAGTCAAATAATCCATCACTGAAAGATGACTGAAAGTGGCCTCCATGGTAGAAAATCCATGAAGTCTCCACTTCTGAAAGACAGAGACAAAAAAGGGAGTTTGATAAATTGCACATTGAAGGTCACAAGTTCTTCTGGAAGAATGTTCCAGAAAATGAAACAAAATTAGAGCCTTTTGTAAATCAGCAACTCTGTATTAACTGAAGGAAAAAAATGATACTTTTAAAGAAAAAAAAACACACTACTCCTATTGTAAAACATGGAGGAGGTTCAATACCAAGTGCCTTGAATCTGTGCAGAGCTCAATTAAATTAGTTTTTCAAAATATTCTGGAGGAAAAATAATGCCCAATATTAGAAAAATATGTCTCAGTCACAAATCATGGATCCTCTGGCACTATAATGTTCCAAAGCATGCATCTAAGAGAACCCAAGAATAGCTGAAAAACAAAAGTTGGATTGTTCTGAAGTATCCTGTCTGAATCCAATCTAACCTCTATGGAAAGAGAGAAGGAACCCATCAAACTTAAATGGACCAATTTGCTATAAAAGAATGGAACAAATTGCTGGTTGAGAAATATATATGTCTTATTCAGAGCTACAGAAATTACTTGATTGCAGATGTTATTTCAAAAAGGTATGCTATGCAATATTGAATTAGGTCCCACTAATGATACTCATGTCATTTTCATTTGTTTTTATTATTTGCAAGAAAATATATAGGCATATATCAAAGGCAAAGTGTCTGCTCTATGGACTAGAGAACAAAGATTGATGGATGACATTGTGTCAGTTTCAGCATATTTCATGATTAACTGGGATCTTCTGAAAAAAAGTGGAGGGGTACCAATATTTTTGACTATTCCTGTAAATGTCAAATGAATATTTAGACTATAGTAGTTTCTTATTAAAGTGAGTAAGGAAGAGATATATTCCTAATCTCCAGCTCCAAGTACATCCTTCTGTTTTGCTTGGATAAGTAGCTGTCAATATACCTTCACAACTGACATGAAGCAATTGAATTTTCTATTTGAGGGAAAAAATAATCTCTAAAAATTCTAGGCCTTTGATATTTCAATATGAAACTTGGATTTCAGAGCAGAAGAGGAAAACAAACCTAATAAAAATTCTAGTCCGTGCAATAAGGCATACAGTTAAGAGTATGACTCAAGTTCTTTTACATGCTGTTAACAAAAAAAGCCTACTTAACCACGAAGTTAAAAACATGTATTTATTTGGCCAAAAATCCACCCTCTTAATAAAATTGGCCTGAACTTTATTATTCTGTACAGAAACATCCAGGAACAATGCATAGGTATGGTGACTGAAGAGTTCTCTAATGGATGGTGGATGGTGGATATTGGTGGGATGTTTTGAAGTGTCAACCAGCTTCACCATGTTTTTTTTTTTTATTCTTTACTTTGGGGGGGTGGGGATTCTTTCTTTGTATTGTAATGTGGGCGATCCAAAATCATTTGGACTTGGGCAACACTAAATTTAATGAAATAAATAAAAACCATGAAGATAATGCCCTCCCTAACCTCTTCCACAAACCAATGAAGGTAAAAGAATGCAGGATTTGTGGGGTGAGGTGGCAGAAAGGATAGTCTGAGTATCATTACTTTTCTTCTGCAAAACTTTTCTATTCTTTGTGATGGCAATTTCTGTTTTCCATCATTTAAAACTTAAATCTTAAATCTGTTTTATACTAAGTGCAATTAGATATTTGCTCTTGGAGACTAGGACATTCTCATCAGCCATTTTTCAACAATGCAATCCTTATGGTTGAGATGGCACCAAAGACTCAAATTACCAGTAAAAGCATACTATATCTAGGTCTTAAAATTTAAAAATAATACTATTCCTTATAGAGGAAGGGAACAATGGAATGTGAAATGTGTGAAGGTAATATTGAACTGTATTTGACACACAGTGTGCAACGGCAATTGGACACTAACAGCATTCTGGATTTCAGCTTTCTGCGTAATATTTCTTACAATCAATACCAGATTCAAATTAGAATTCAGGCATATCGGGAAATTTCTCTTACCTGAGTGTGAAAGTTTGAAATGGTGGTTGTTTCAATATCTTTTTTACCAAGGATTTCCATTTTCACTGGAGTGCTAGGGAAATTGAAAGCAAAGTAATCCAAGAAGTCTGGCAAGTATGCAGCTGACCCATGAACTATCGCTAGAGCGTAATAAGCTGCATTTTTCTCATTTTCACTGAATGTCAAAGCAAGAAACTCTTCTGCAAATCTCTCCATCTCCACTGGAGACAAAAATGAGAGTTCATCCATATAGGCATGAAGAACTAGAGCTCCTCCATTTGATTGATGTTCTTCATGAATAAAATTACTAAATTTAGTGCCTGTTTTTAAGAAGCTGTTGCGAACAGAATGCTCCTGGTGAGTAGTAAATGGAGACTGCACCCCCTGGGGTATCCTATATTCCTCCATGCCCACATTCAACTGACACAGCTGTTCGTCTTTTAGATACCTAAAAGATTCCTTGTTCTCTTCCAAATTATCACTCTCCCCTGGAGTCAAAGTGTCTTTGCTGATACGGGTAAGACCAGCACACACTGTCTGTACTTCTTTGTTGTACATTTTCAGATGCCTCCCTCTCATGTCTTCTCTATGTTTCTTTTTCTTCTTCTTCTTTATTTTCTTTACAATAAGACTGTCAGATCTTTCCGTCTTGCCATTTTCATCTCTGGTTTCTAAAAGTAGTAAGAAAATAAGATATTTATGTTGCAAGAGTTATATTTAATAAAATTATGTATTTTTTCAATAAATCACCAGTACTTCACTAAAATATTAATATAAAAGTTTACTTTTTAAAACTGACTACTTTAATATAAGAAAATGCTTTTCACTTTTACATATTTATACATACATAATACATAAATATGTAGTAGCCATTCTATAACAACAAACATATCTAATCAGCAAAACCCAAAGTCAAAGTTTCATTTTTTTTCCTAACTCAAGCATAAAATCCAGAAATGGGTTATCAGCAGAAACAACGTTGAATGTGTTCTTTTCTTGGATTAAAGCAGTTAATTTAGCCATCTCTGCTAGTTATATTAGCTTTCAAGCCATGCATCCATTGTGAAAATTAAAGTATCTTTTGTATGTATAAATGTCAGAGTGTACACAGCTTTACTATGTGACACAACCCGGGAGCAATAATAGCAAACAGAGGTTTGTAATAAATAGTGGTTTTATCTAGAAAAAAATATATACACTGCTCAAAAAAATAAAGGGAACACTTAAACAACACAATGTAACTCCAAGTCAATCACACTTCTGTGAAATCAAACTGTCCACTTAGGTAGCAACACTGATTGACAATCAATTTCACATGCTGTTGTGCAAATAGAATAGACAACAGGTGGAAAGCATAGGCAGTTAGCAAGACATCCCCAATAAAGGAGTGGTTCTGCAAGTGGTGACCACAGACCACTTCTCAGTTCCTATGCTTTCTGGCTGATGGTTTGGTCACTTTTGAATGCTGGCGGTACTGTCACTCTAGTGGTAGCATGAGACGGAGTCTACAACCCACACAAGTGGCTCAGGTAGTACAGCTCATCCAGGATGGCACATCAATGCGAGCTGTGGCAAGAAGGTTTGCTGTGTCTGTCAGCGTAGTGTCCAGAGCATGGAGGCGCTACCAGGAGACAGGCCAGTACATCAGGAGACATGGAGGAGGCCGTAGGAGGGCAACAACCCAGCATCAAGACCGCTACCTCCGCCTTTGTGCAAGGAAGGCCAGGAGGAGCACCGCCAGAGCCCTGCAAAATGACCTCCAGCGGGCCACAAATGTGCATGTGGCTGCTCAAACAGTCAGAAACAGACTCCATGAGGGTGGTATGAGGGCCCGACATCCACAGATGGGGGTTGTGCTTACAGCCCAACACCGTGCAGGACGTTTAGCATTTGCCAGAGAACACCAAGATTGGCAAATTCGCCACTAGCGCCCTGTGCTCTTCACAGATGTAAGCAGGTTCACACTGAGCACGTGAAAGACGTGACAGGGTCTGGAGATGCCGTGGAGAACATTCTGCTGCCTACAACATCCTCCAGCATGACTGGTTTGGCAGTGGATCAGTAATGGTGTGGGGTGGCATTTCTTTAGGGGGCCGCACAGCCCTCCATGTGCTGGCCAGAGGTAGCCTGACTGCCATTAGGTACCGAGATGAGATCCTCAGACCCCTTGTGAGACCATATGCTGGTGCAGTTGGCCCTGGGTTCCTCCTAATGCAAGACAATGCTAGACCTCATGTGGCCGGAGTTTGTCGGCAGTTCCTGCAAGATGAAGGCATTGATGCTATGGACTGGCCTGCCCGTTCCCCAGACCTGAATCCAATTGATCCAATTGATCTAATCCATCTGGGACATCATGTCTTGCTCCATCCACCAGCGCCACATTGCACCACAGACTGTCCAGGAGTTGGAGGATGCTTTAGTCCAGGTGTGGGAGGAGATCCCTCAGGAGACCATGCGCCACCTCATCAGGAGCATGCCCAGGCGTTGTAGGGAGGTCATACAGACATGTGGAGGCCACACACACTACTGAGCCTCATTTTGACTTGTTTTAAGGACATTACATCAAAGTTGGATCAGCTTGTAGTGTTTTTTTCCACTTTAATTTTGAGTGTAACTCCAAATCCAGACCTCCATGAGTTGCTAAATTTGATTTCCATTGATAATTTTTGTGTGATTTTGTTGTCAGCACATTCAACTATATAATAAACAAAGTGTTTCATAAGAATATTTCATTCATTCAGATCTAGGATGTCTTATTTTTGTGTTCCCATTATTTTTTTGAGCAGTGTACTATACATACACGTACTATAAACAGAATGTTGTGGTCTACCGGCAGCCTGCGGAGATGGCAGCAGAGTCGGATAGTGGGGAGGAACATGGGCCAGTCTGGGAGTCTGGGGAGGACTCGTATGAGGGTTCTGCATCCGATACAGAGATGGGGCCAGGGCCATCTGGGAGTTAGATGCTGACTCCGGGACCTCCAGAATCTGACAGCAGCAAGGCAGAGGAACAAGGGGAGCCTGTTCCCAGTGCACACATGCTCAGAGCTGCCAGAAGGCAAGAACACTTAAGACAAAAGGAGCAACTCAGGAGTAAAGCTTGGAGGTGATTGGTCCTCCCATAAGACATAAAGGAGGAGCAAAGGGACATGAACCTTTGCAAGAAGCAACTTTGTTTTGTTTGGTCAGGAAGCAAACTATTCTGATCAAGGCTTCCTGAGACCGTAATTAATCACACACTAAGTCCAAACAACCCTCTTTTTATTTCAACAGCTGGGAATTATGTTCATTTCCAGCCATAATGAGTCCCAAATAGTCTCTTGAGATAAGCACCCACCTTTATCTCCTTTGAATTACTGACAACAACTAAAATGCCAAATTAACTGTAAAAAGCCAAATGGAGTACAAAGTCCACACAGAGCTTCAAGATTTAATCTGAACAGAGCGAATGAAGTTGCTTCCTGCAAAGGTTCCTGTCCCTTTGCTCCTCCTTTATGTCTTATGGGAGGGCCAATCACCTCCAAGCCTTACTCCTGAGTTGCCCCTTTTGTCTTAACTGTTCTTGTCTTCTGGCAACTCTGCACTGGGAACAGATTCCCCTTGTTCCTCTGCCTTGCTGCTGTCAGATTCTAGAGGCTCCGGAGTCAGCACATAACTCCCAGATGGCCCTGGTCCCATCTCTGTACCAGATGCAGGACCCTCATCCAAGTCCTCCCCAGACTACCCATCTGCTCCATGTTCCTCCCCACTGTCCGACTCTGCTGCCATCTTCGCAGGCTCCCAGCGGACCACACCATAGAAGTCAACAAGCAGCAATTACAGCAGGGGAGGGGGGGAGAGGGAAGGAGAGAGGGAGGGACGGAGAGCAATAAAGCATTCTTATTGCTGTCAACATATCTAATAGCAAAGTTCAAGATTTCTTTTCAAGTTCTTGCCAACCAACATTCCTTGACTGACAGGATCAGCAATATGCCAAACTATGACCAAATTGGATGGGTAGAAATAACTGGGAGAGGATAGTTCCTAAGATAACATGGTCCCAAGCCATAAAGGGCTTTAAAGTAATAACCAGCATCTTGCATTGCACCTGGCAACACACTGGCAACAAGCTTACTTCTAGTGATAGAAGTATTGATACTGATAAAATGTCTCTATCTCAATTCTTTCATTAATATGTTTTCTCTGAACAAAAAAACAAACAAAACAAAATTGTATAGCAACAGCAGTTTGAAGAAAACCTCTTAAAGGCCTTGTGGGTGAATTCCAATAACCTAATAGAGTGAATTCCAATGACACTTAACAGAATTAATTAGCAAGTTCTATTTGGCATTATATAATCATGCTAGCTCGATACCTGTGCTTAGCTACAAAACTATGTGGTCAGGCTTAGTTTTTGGGGAGAAAAATAAGGGGGAGGGATTCTGCTCTGCCTATTAGCATTCTTTGGTATTCATCTGGCTAACGTCCTTTCAGTGTGTGTGAGGGTTGAGGGCTGTTTGGAAAGTGAAACAGTATTTGCTGTGTGAGCAAGGAGACAGGAAGGAGCCTAGGTGTGGCTTAGCTCAACTGTTCTGTACTAAAGCTGCTTGCTGCTGTAAAACTGAAACTCCTCTCCTCTGCTTGTGTTTTGCATTTGGAACAGATTTCTTTTCAGGTGGGGAGGGGGAGTAGAACTCATTAGCATCAGAGCATGTTAATAATAATATACGAAACACTAATGCTGTGATGGTCATTTCAAAAAATCCTTTCTTAGTGAGCACCTACAAGCCAAGAGGAACATACGTGCCAAATTTCAAGTTTGTAGATTTTACAGTTCTGGAGATTTTGTGATGATGCATGAGTGGTATTTCACTTTTATACATATAGATTTATATAAAATAATATTATAACCCTTAAATAATTGAGTTACTTTTGGAGAGACAGAATGATGGGAAAACTCATAGAAAAATCAGGCTATCTTGCAAAAGTAATTTATTTAATGATCTTACAATAAACTTTGACTCAATTAAAAACCTATCACAGTCCTGCAATTTATTCCTCACAGAAGCCAAACCAAATGCTTCTTAGATATTCTGATGCTGAAGGTAGAAAGGTTATTCCTCTCCCACCACTGTTTCTCTACAGCAGATATTCATAAGTATGTCACCCACAATCCCGAGGTAATACTAAGCTTTTAAACAACAGCCCTCAATAATCCAATTTCTAAGACCGTGTCCCCTTGATCTACGGAAAAAGGTTGGGGGCTGCTGTTTTTCATACTTTAAGTCAGCATCTTCATTGAACCGTTTACCATCAGCCCAAAATCTTTTTCCTAATTATAGAAAGTTCAGATATAAAAATTGGGAGGTATGGCTCCTGTGCATTGTTTTGCATTTACTGAAGTTGAAGCCCATTTCCCACTAAATTACCCAGTTCAAAGGACCTCTTCACAATTAGTTTCAGTGTTACCACCCTCACAAGTTCAGTTGCTCTAACAACTTGGCCAACTCACTACCTACCAGTAAGTTAAGGTCAGTTATGAGTAAAAAAAAAATCACTTACCAACTTATACTGCTAATGTACTCCATTTTTTGATTCTCTTCTTTGAAAAAATATTGTTTATTTCATAACTATGGTTATCCACAAAGGATAGGTTTTCTACTAAAGATAAGAGTTTTCAATGACGAATACTGTACACTTGAATCCTCAAATCTTTGACAGGACCAATAGAATCACTGCCATCCATGTATTTAGTGACATTCAAACTGTATGAACGTGATAAGGAAAAACTGCTTTTACAGAATCTTGTTGTTCTTTAATTATAAATCTCAGTATTTTGTAAAATTTGTCAATTCCAGTTATTAACTGTGCACCTTTATCTTAGCACAATTGGAATTTACTATCCAAATGAATCTTTTCTATTTTTGCCTTGATGACATTTGTGTATAGTATTTGTTCTTGGACAGCAAAAGCATTTTGCTGTTTCTATTTTTAGCACATCATTCTTAAGCCACTGCCATATTCTGGTAATTTCCTTCAATATCCTTCAAAAAATGCTCAAAGGGTGCTTCGGTTTTCCACATCTCTAATGTTATTTCAAGCTGTTTGTTTATAAAGTTATGCTCTTACATTTAATTTTTACAAATAGCTCTTTTTTCTGTGATTCATTTAATAAAAGTTTATTTACTTGCTTCAAAGCAATATAAAGGCCTCATTTTCTTTTCTCCAAAGTTTATCTGTAAAGTCCTCACCACGCCTCTTCTTTGGAAGACATCATCTATTAACATCACTGTGAGGATGTAGGGCAGTACTCACAATCATCAATCTTCTGATTTGCTGATCAGAGTTATCAACCATCTGCGTCCAATTGAGTTTTCCTGCAGTATATTGAGTTATCAGTATTGCCCATGAGCTGATGGCTCTGATTGTACTTCCACCATTTGGGTTAAATTTTAGAATTTTTAATAATTGTTTGCAATTTACTGAGTCTATTTTCCTTTTACAGTATTTGATTGCACAAAATACCTGATGTTTCTAAGATCCCAAATTCAAGCTTGTTCAGGTTCTAGACCAGGGATGTTAAACTCAATTTCACTGAGGGCCGCATCAGGGTTGTGTTTGACCTCAGGGGCCAGGGTGGGTATGACCACAGTGGGTGTGACCAGCTTGATGTCACTTGTGTTGGGGGCAACTGTGGTGTCCCGAGCATTCTGCCAGTGGAAATGGGCTCCTGAGCTCTGTTTTTGGCTGCCCGGCCTCCTGCAACCCTCTGTTCTGACCAAGGCTTCCTGAAGACAGTAACAATCATAGAGTTTCAAAAAACCTTTTTTTTTAAATTATTTCAATGGTTGTGCATTCACAGCCCGTAATGAGTCCCAAACAGTTTATAAATAGTCCAACTGAAGTCTACTACAGTCTTTCGGGATAAGGCTGATAAGCACCCACTTTTATCTCCCTTGAAATGCTGCCAACGACTAAATTGCCAATTAGCTGTACAAGGCCAAACAGAGCTTCAGATTTTAAACCGTCCAGAATGAACAAAGTTGCTTCCTGCAAAGGCTCATGTCCCTTTGCTCCTCCTTTATATCTTATGGGAGGGGCCAATCATCTCCAAGCCTTACTCCCGAGTTGCCCCTTTTGTCTTAACTGTTCTTGCCTTCTGGCAGCTCTGCGCAAGTACGCACTGTTCCTCTGCTTCGCTGATGTCAGATTCTGGAGGCTCCGGAGTTAACATATAACTCTCAGATGGTCCTGGCCCCATCTCTGTGTCTGACGCAGATCCCTTGTCCGAGCCTTCCCCAGACCCCAGGACTGGCCCATGTTCCTCCCCACTGTCCGACTCTGCTGCCAGCTCCACAGACCACTGGCGGACCACAACACCCTCTGCCAGTGAAAACGGAGCTCCATTTTCACTGGCAGAGGGTTGCAGGCGGCTGTGACAGCCAAAAACAGAGTTCGGGAGCCCGATTTTGCCGGCTGCAGCACCACGGACCAGACCTTTGCTGTTTCCAGGGCGGTCCCACAAGCCAGATCTAAGTGCCCCGCGGACCGGATATGCCCCCCGGGCCTTGAGTTTGACACCCCTGTGCTAGACTGTTGTTTCTTTTATGTTCTGAATATTTTTTTGTGAATTACTGATTTTCTTTCTTTACTTTAATTATAACAAATTTAAGAAATTATATCACTACTAAATATTTGATCATCATTAGGTAATTATTCCTGTTCATCTTTTGATTGCATTGATATGTAAAGAAAAAGAGACTTTTGGGTGTTGTTTGAAAACTGACAGCCATGATTTGCTTTACTCAGCATCCTTGGCAATGGGCCGATCACTAAATTAAATAAAGGTGGAAACTGAGCACTTGAGGTTAATTTGGTCAAAGAAAATTTCAGTCAGCTGGAGACAGCAGAAAACAAGGAGCTAGATTCAGGTCCTACTGTTTTCCCTAAAGCATGCTGAGTTGGGCACAGAGCAGAACAGAAGAATTCTGCATGACGTCTTGTATGAGAAGGCCGTGATTCATTTAAGAGCCTTTGCTGTCCAGCTGTTCTCCACTGGGAGCTATCACTCTATTTGCCAGAGCTCTATGCTTTGTCTATTGAACCTGTTCCTTAAGAAAACTCTGTTTCCTGGAACCTGGATGATGACCCATTTTTGGACTCCTGCATTTCTACAGTATGACCCGACTATGCTTCTGTCCCCAGCCTTGAACTCTAGCCATTTGGAAGTCTCTGTAGGCAAGCTGGTAGGGATTTGGGGCTTTGCTGTTTTGTGTGTGTATTTACACATATGCCCTGTTGGCCACTGCCTACATTTACTAGGTAAAACTCCTTGCAATTACTTGGGGCATACATGTCTGATCAGGACAATAATGAATCACCTTGAAAGTTCCCCCTTTTTGACTCCACATAATTTATAATTATTTACAATTAACTTTCTAATTATGTTTTCAAGCTTTCCTTCCTTTATTGTTTCTACAAAATCTTAAATTTTGATTGATACAAAAAGTGTGCATACTTTTCATAATTCAGCCATTTGAAAGAAGTCAAATGCCTTCTTGTAATAAATCCAAATACTACATAAATCCATGTTTTTTCCATTAATTTAGATTGTTTTATTAATAAAGAACAATTCATTGTGAATTTTTCAGTTTCCTTTTTGTTCAATTGGGTAGTTAGAAATTCCTTTAGATAAACATATAGTGAATTCACTATTATTCCAGTAAGTATTTTGAATGAGGTAGGCAAACAAGTTATTGATCTTTAGCTTTCAGGTATGAATTCTTCTTTTGTTAATAGGTTTCCTTCAGATTTATCCAGGCTTCATTTGTTTCATTCTTTAGTGCAACATGAAACTGATCAGGTACCGTATTTGCCAGCGTATAAGACGACTGGGCATATAAGACGACCCCCAACATTTCCACTCAAAATATAGAGTTTGTTATATACTCGCCGTATAAGACTACCCCTCTTCCGCACACCTTCCACTTTTGCACTTTTTTTTTTTTTTTGAGGCACTTTTGTGCACCGTGGAAAGCGAATCCCGTGAAGCTGAAAGGAGCAGCCAGCCTTCAGGCCGATGTGGCGGGCCTCCTTCTCCCAGCTCCCAAGGAAATGAGGCGCTCAGCGGCCTCCGCTCGCACCGCCCGGCCTCAGCTGCAACAAACCAGAGAAGGCACCTCCCTCATTGGGCTCCAGCTCTTTTTTTTTTTTTTTTTTTTAACATGCAAGGCTTGGGAAAAGAGTTTCCTGGTAGAGTGGTTTATTATTTCTGAGTTGCCCAATAATATCTTGTCTTATTTTTTGAAGCATCATACATATTTTAGTCCCCATCAGAGAAAGATAAATAGTCCTAATTTCAGAACTGGATAAACCCAGGAAAGCATACCACCAATGGGAAGAAAATATGGGTGAGAAAGGACATAAAGAAGAGGTGAAACGGGCTATTTTGCAACCCATATAAACTTTGCTGCTCTCTTTCTTCCTTGGGTCTCTCCCATAGAGGGAAAAGTATAATCAACTAACTGCATGTTCCTCAGAGTAAAGGACTTTTCCTTTACTTGGGCATCAAAAGCACTGACAGCGTTGTAAAACCAAGGATGGAAAGAAGCCATTTCTTTTGCTCAGATGTGGTAGTAAATGGATGGAAGCAATTCCTAGCAAAGTACCATCCTCAAGCACTGGAAACAAGCAGGAAAGGATGCCTACATCACTGGGTTCAAGCAATTGCCTTTAAAACTCCCCCAAGAAATCCAGGGTTTCTGAGAATAAATTTCTCCAGGGAGATTCCTGTTTCAAGAACTTTTCCTCTTCTTTTATTTTGTTTATCCCCACCGCTTCTCTGAGAAGTCAAGGCACCAAACCGACTTCCTCATCCTTTAAGGGAAGCTGCTACACAGGCACCTAACTCTTAACAACCTTCCATTGATTGGAGGGGACCGAAGGGACTTTCATAATTAAGGTGAAAGGCTGAAACTGGTAGAGTGAAAACAACGCCGACTTTCCAACAGAGCAGAGCTGACCCAAAACACATTGCCGGCGAGTGACTTTAATGGTTTCATAACGCAGCCCCGCTGCAATAGATGCGCTCATTCTGCCAGAGGGGCTCTGGGCTTCTTCCTGAGGATTCCTACATTGGTGGCACCTCTGATGGCACCGCTGAAAGAGGTTCCCAGCTGAGGGAAACAGCGAGGGGTTGATTGCGAGGCCTTCTCCTCAGGTCAGGAGCACTAGTGGGTGGTCCGCTCCACGGGCTGCAGCGTGCTTCGGGACCCTCGGCGGGCACTCACCGCTCTGCCCCTGTGCGCGCATGCGGCAGGCGACAGGCAGCCCAGCCCCATCAGCCGGAACCAGCCGGCATTACATAATCTTGCCGCGATCCTGATCCAGTCCCTGAGCCAGAGCCCGCCCAAAATGCAAAGGAAAGACGGCCGGCGATTTTTAAATACTCTAAGGCCCACAGGCCTTATTATGTGAGAAACACGGTATTTTGAATGAGGTAGGCAAACAAGTTATTGATCTTTAGCTTTCAGGTATGAATTCTTCTTTTGTTAATAGGTTTCCTTCAGATTTATCCAGGCTTCATTTGTTTCATTCTTTAGTGCAACATGAAACTGATCAGGTAATTCTGCATGTTTGCTAACTGAGCAGCCACATGGCTAGACACTGACGTTAAAATCTATCCAACACATCAGTCCCAGATATATTTGTTTTCTCTGACTGCTTTGAACTATTAATCCCATTACATTTAAAATGTCCATAGCATTTTTTTTCCTTTTTATTGCATTTATGTAGTTTATATTGTGTCCCCTTTCATTGTATAATTATCTTCCTGCAAAGTGCAATTTTTTATTGTCAAATTTCAGGGTTTTATTTTTCTTTGATGGTGCTTTGAGTCAATATCCCTATAGAATTTATGATTTATTCTAAATTGTAAATTTTGTTTGCATAGGCTTATGCCCCGATTTTTCCTGACAATGCCACAATTTTCAGTTTCAGTTTTTCTTGAACTTCAGCTGTGCTTTTGGTTCTGATGTCATATTGCATTTTTAGATTCAGTTTCAACTTTTCAGTTTTTATTAGGTGTTTAAACCGCCTTCATTATTTTTACGAATCTTAAGTTTTAAGTTTTTTCAAATTGTTCACATTCAAAATGTTGAATATATTAAAAGTAGTTTTTAAGATTTTTCCTAAATCTATTTTTGCTGTTTTTATTAAATTCTTTTATTAACTTTTTCTGCCTCAGTTTGTGCTCTTTTGGTATCTTTATTAGGTTTGAGTTTTCATTTCCTAAAGAAAGCTTTCTTCACTTTTACAGTACTCTGGACCCTATTAAAATGATATGCTGCCCTGTGCCTTGTCTTGGTTGACCCTTTCTTACATTATGGAATACATGCTGTATCAGTTTCAATTACTGTTATTTTAAAAACAACCTGAGCATTATGAATGTGCTATATTGTGACAAGATCATGGCCACCATTTAAGATTAAAGCTAGGATTAATACATTTGATCTGATTAGTATATCCTTACCTCAAATGGTGACAGTGGTTTGAATGCAGTATTGCAGGCAAACTTTGCCCACAGCCAGGAGTTTGATCCTGACCAGCTCAGGGTTGACTCAGCCTTCCATCCTTCCGAGGTCAGTAAAATGAGGACCCAGATTGTTGGAGGCAATATGCTGACATTTGTTAACCGCCCAGAGAGTGTTGTAAAGCACTACAGAGTGCTTTAAGTATTATATAAGTGTAAATGTTATTGCTAGTTGTAGGCAACACCTGCCACCTTTAGTTATTATCTGGAGATTAGATTCTTTCAATGTTTGCTAGTTATAACGCACATATGCAGGATACATATATAAAATTCATATCCAGATGTCATATTCCATTGATTCACCTTATTCCATTAGATTTCTAGTAAACCCTCTTGTTATTAATGAAAAACTACAAGCAGGCATTTATAGCCAGTTGATGCAAGATTGGTAAAGATAATCACCACCACCAAGAAAATAAGATACTGCCTGTCACATAGACAAAAGAGACGTTTCAGTTTCCCCCTCTTAAAATTTAAGACTTGTTCAAAACCAAGAGAATTCAAAGACCTCAACTAAAGAAAGAAAATTGTTATTAAGGCTTGCAAAAGGGTTCTTTCCACTTTACCAGCAGCCTCAAAATTAATACTGAAATCTCCAGAAGCAGAAAATTCAAGAATAACTGAGACAGAAAGAATATCTGTTCAGGAAACCTATCTCTAGAAAAGCAGGCTAACATGTTTAGCTAGGGATATTGTGTTAATCTTTGTTTTTCTTTTTTCTGCTATGCTACAGTTCTGTTTTTGTATAAAAGGTAGAACACTTCGTGTTCATGAAGTTATATTACTTCTGTATAATTTTGCTCCAATGTCTTTATTCCCCCCACACACACACACATTTGTAGCAGAGTGATACCAGTTTGTGGTCTGCCCTATCTCTTTTGCACTAAGTTTAGGAGGAAAACATTAAGTAAGGCATACTCTGGACAGCAGCAGCGGGAACTAACAAACCACTAACCAAAGCAGGCAGTAGAATCAGGTGCAAGACCTAAAGAGCTTCTGGGAGAGGAGGTTTCATACTTCCAATCTACTGCCATTGGGATTAGCCATTCTACATCATTGCATTGATATTTTTATTTATAACCAAGTACTACTACCACTGGCACAGATATATAGCACAATATTTTTCAAATTCCTAGCTAATTTGAATTGACCTGCCTATACTTCTATCTCATTGGCATATATGTTAAACAGAGAACACTTCCAAGAATATTTTGACAGTTCTTCACTATAATCTCTTACCTACTAATCTCAATTTGACTTCCATGGCTGGCCGCTTTTTTTTCCCCTTCTTATATTGGTACCAAACTATACCAACCACTGCCTCTTCCTCAGCACTATCCAGACCCTACCTAAACAACATGCAACTTCCACCTCTCCAAATCAGGCAGGCAGGTCTCCATACCAATCACAAACACACATAACATGGTAGAGGGCCAAATATCCATTTTTTTCAATATAAGTGGAATTCCATAAAAAAGTTCACTGAGAAACAAAAAGTAGGGATGCTACTTTTCTTCAATGCAATTTTTTTGAGCATTATTTTGAGAAAATGCCTCAGCATTTCTTTTGTACACTATGGATTCTTTGTTGCTTGGTAGCTTTTCTTTAAGACAATACCTGGAATGAGCCTGGGCTATTTTTCTTCTATTAGGAAATCAACATTAGCTGAAGTTCATATTTAGGAACGTCTAATTATACCTATTTCATTCAAGCATTAAACAAGCCAAGAGTTTACATAAGGTTATATTTGGTTTAAATTGCTGTTATGTATGTCTATGTTAGACTAAGCAACTTTAGTGATTTCCTGGTTTGAGTGGTCTTTTATAATGCAAACAAAGGAGCTAGATAATCATGAAAAAAAATATTTCTATATATGATAGCCTAAATTGGTCTATTTAATTAGTAATTAAACTGCTATTTTTAGCAACTGCTGAACTTTTTATATACACGTTTCATGTAATATGAGAGTTTTTACAGGATAGCACAGAATGGATGTTAATGAACTTTGCAGCATATAGATTTTAACATTTGAGCCACTTTAACTTAGAAGACATAACTTGATAGTATTTCTTAAACCATTTTGTATTAAGTTGTTCGTATCCAATAATCTAACAAATATATTTGTATTTTAAAAAACTGAGGAAAGTAAAACTTCACTAGTTATTCCTCACTTCAGTATGCATTTATGTTCAACTGCTACAATATTACATTAGAAGTTTTTTAAACCATTTCAAATTTAATATACTTAGGCTAATGGTTTTTCATCAGTAAATACTTTAGCTAATCCATTTTTATATCTCTGCTTTTGAAGTCATGATTTTGTTTGTATGCCTAAATTATACAGGCACTCAAATTTTGAAGTCATATCTACAAAATGTTGATTGCTATAAACAGGTATAATCCCTAATTTATATTAAACTGTAAGTGAGCAATTCCAAATAATTAACATCTACAAATTAAATCCTTCCCTGAAACAATACCAACTTATGAAAAGAACAAAACATAAATGAAAGAGCATGTGGGAAAACATAAGCACTTAGGAAATATTTTTTATTCTATATAAATATTTGTCATATTTAAATTCATACTAGGTAGTAATGAAGTTAAGAACCAGATGGTAAGATATCCCAACATATGGTAAACTGATTGTCTATAAGGGATAAATTGTTTTAAATAGTTTGTAGCAAAATAGTAACTTTACAGAACTGAGCAATGTTTGCCACACAAACATCATGTTTTGCCTCCCCACAGTAGTAAATTTTAGGTTGAGAGGATCCACTCTTTTATCTAACTTTTTAAAGACACTGTTTTAAGAGTTAGAAAGCCTGTGGGCTTTTAAGCATTATCTTTTAAAAAAATAAACATGAAAATAGCAATGTTTATTCTCCCAACTGGTTTGTAGCAGAGCACATCCACATAACAATTTCTTAATCGTTTAGAGTCACAACAGTAACTACATTAGAACAAAACCAGAACTATATTTGTTTAAAAACTTTAACCTCTAGTCAAGATTTTCAACAAGTTTAAATTTATTTTATCCATGTTGCAGTATTTACCTAGTCGTTGATATTCATCCCCCACCCCAAAAGCCATTAGTTTGTTTTCCCACTGTAACATATACAATAACTGAATTTGTTTCATTTACAAACATGTTTGGACCAATTAAGAATTATGGCATAATACATAATCTCCTAGTTCAAGGAACAGATAATCATCTCACTATTAACCGAAATCAAAATAAATCTTAGAAACAAGGCACTACATAAGTGAACTTTAGATCACCTTTCAAAACTGGCAAGTGAATACATTATGTACAGTCTGCCTAGAGAAGATGTATTTATATGTATGCGTGCATGCCTCTCTCCTTATGTATATATAGACACATTTCTTTTTCCGAAAAAAGCAGCACGAAAGTAATGTATAAAAAAAGATCCTGTCGCGGATCATGAGTTGACAGCAACCTCCCTTTAAGGAAAGTGACAAACTTAAGGAAAGCTCTGTGTAAGAAGACGCCTCAGGGCTCCCATTCGCCAAGTCATAGAAACGCTGACCTTTTTCTACCACTATCAAATCTTCGGGGTCTTTCGTTCCTGGGTTCATAATTCATGACCAATTCCTTATTGTCAAGTTAGGTCAAAGAAGCCCGGCAAAGGCCTCTTGAACTGAGCTTCGAGGGCGTGCCGAAGTCAGGAGCGAGTCGCTGCAACAGACGTTTGGGGAGCGGAACGCGCTCGCCCAAAGGAAGCAGTAACATCCTGGTCCGGGGCGGGGGGGGGAGACAAACCAAACCCTCCCCCCAAGTCCGAACCGTCCCGGCCCCTTGCTCCAACTCACCTCGTTTGCTGGGCCGCCCGAGAGCCCCGTCACCGGAGCTTCCCCGCCTACCCTTGTGGGGCTTCTCCCCAGAGGAATGGCCAGGCTCCGAGTCCCCACTGTCCGGACGGTGCCGGTGTCGGTGGTGATGTCGTCGCTCGCAGTGCAGGGCCTGCGGGGACAGGCTAAGCGGAGAGAAAGTAAAAAGCCCAGCGGGGGCGGAAGGCACGGCAGGAGTCGCTGGGAGGCCGGGAACGGAGGCCGGCGGCAGCGGAGGCTCTGCCTGAGAGGGCCTCACCGTAAGCGGGGGCTGGCTCAACTTCGCCCTCTTGCAGCTCCCGGCATCCCCGAGAGGACCTTTCCGCTTCCTCCCTCCACCCCTCGGTCGACCAGGCCGGTCACCGAGTGGCAGCGAAGGCGTCTCTTCCGCGCCCCGGGACACGGCGCGTACCGCAGCGACCTGCGCAGCCATTTCGCTCTCTCCCTCACACACATTTAAATGGCCCGAGCGCCTGTAAAGGTTGCGCAGGCGTCGCTTGACACTCTCTGGGAATTGTGGTCCAATATTGCACGTCGGGATCTGTAGTTTTCTTTGACTGGACGTATGCTTTTTTATGCAAAGGTTGCTGGGAAATGAAGTTTTCATTCTAGTTTTCAGTAGTTTTCAACGAAGAGGAGCGTGCAGAGAATCACGCAGCACGGCCACATCACGTAGACTTCCTGAGGGTGGGGGGGAGTGGAGGTAAATTTCAATCATGCGTGAGTGGGCGGGGGAAATCCCGATGCTTTAATGGAGCATGCGTATTAGTTCAGCTTCGGATCTTTTCTATGCCGAGGTTGAATACTGGGAATTGTATTGTTATGAAAGTTGGGATTTCTAAGTATATGCAGAGTGCATATGATCGCCTTTAATATATGTAATTCAGATCAGGGCTTCCGTTTCATGGAACAGTCAGTGTTTTATATGTTGTTAAAACCAGCCACAGGAACATGTATTGTGTAAATGCAATAGAGTGCTGAACAACGACAAAGTCTTAAAACGCGCGTTATTAAAGAAAATAAACAGCACTTTGGAAGATTTCGATAGTCGAACGATTATAACCTTGTTTTACCAAGGCTAGGAATGAGCTCTCAGGCTGTTTTATGTTGCTTATTTTATGCTTAGCTAAGGCAATTGAGGCACTGGATGAGAACTAATAGATTTCCGTGAAATTAGAAAAATAATTAGAAGATGCCGACCAAACCCCAAAGGTTAAGCTTTTGGCTGGCTTACAGCTCTTCTCTGTAGTTAATAGTTTCCCTCAGTTTCCTGGTTGGGTAGGATGTTCTTTGCTACAGTGTTCAAGATCTCCCCTTATTCAGTGAGGTATGTCTGGTAGATGTTTTGAAGCCTGCATTTCATCTAACTGCATTTGATGTACATTTTAAGTTTGTTGTGCACATTCTGCAATTTATCCTGTCTTAATGTCATGATTTTAACTCAAGTTTGCTGCTTGCTTTTTCACTTAATTCCCACAGCACTGTCTCATTTCTCATCTTTTTTTTTGTCATTTTCTCATCTTTCCGGCTATTTTCTCCTATTGATTCTTAATGGTTCATTAATTGTTGTTTGTAACTTGTGATTAATGATTATAATTATAATTTATGATCTATGACCTATTGCTTGCTGTTTATATGTATACTGTGAGCTTATACACCAAAGATAAATTCCTTGTGTGTCCAGTGACACTTGGCCAATAAAGAACTCCTATCCTATCCTATCATACTATTCTTATTTTCTATCCTAATTTAAGCAGGCCTCTGGTGGAAATTTATTCTGCTTTCTTAAAAACTTTCCAAAACGAAGTTACTTTTCCAGCCAGCTCCAGAGCATTTGAACTTCAAAATGCATTCTTAAAAGACTACACATATTTCATAAAGGGAAAAACAACACTACTCGATCAGGCTGATACATGTAATCCCAGTACAATACTGATGCAAATACATGTGGGATAACAATGTAGCAGGAAAACTCTGCTAGTCTGCAGTGACAAAAAAAATCAGGCAAGTAATGTGGCTTGATTGTAATTTAAACTGAGATGGGACGAGAAGAGATCTGTATAACCTGCACTACACAACCAACCTGCTTCCCCCCCCCCCGCCCAATACAAGTCATTCTATGCATCTGATAAATTGAACAGCAGCTCATAAAAGCTTATGCTTTTAATAAAATTTGTTAATTGGAAAAGGTGCTACCAAATGCCTAAATTTGGTTTCTCATGAAATTAAAAGACAATACCTAAAAACTGCAGAAATTAATGGAAATGAATGGAGTGAGTGATATTTGAGAAATGATAACTGCCTCAACAGTAAGATTTACATATTCTTCAGGTAGGCACTCTTCTTATCCAAAGATAGATTATCTTTGGGGTTTTAAAACTTTTTGAATTGACTGTAGCGAGTAGAAATTGTACCATAGGAATTTCAGACCATGCTCCAGTTAAATCTGAATTTAATTTGGATGAAAGCATCCTTGTCCAGTTCAATTAATGGAGAGCCTGTGGCCTTTTAAAGATGTTGTTACAATAATAAAATACTACATAAGAAAGAAGAAATCAAATTGCAAATAGGTCAATTGTCTTGGTTCACATACAGTAGCTACAGCTCAGTGCTTTTTTAATATGAAGGGTATAAGAAAGATTCCACATCTCACTATATAAAATACTTTATTTGAGAAATTAAATATTAATTACCTAAAATACATTATTATTGAAAAAGAAATTAGGCAATTTCCCTGTAGATCTAAAAGAATTTTGATATAGACATGGGGTGGGGGGAATGGTAGGTAGAAAATGACAAGCTGTTTTTGGTATTGTTTCTGATGTTGTTTCATTCTTAATAGCTTTTTCAGATGTATGACTTTTCTGGTTGTTACTTGATAGCATTTATGTGAATTGCTAAATTATACATAAGATAATCTCTAAGTACTATAACTCTTATAGGGTAGTTACTCAACTATTGTAGATTATGTCAAATTTTTATACATAACTATACAGTCGTATAGCTGTAAATAACCATGCTAATTGTTTAGCCTGCAGGATAAACAGTGCTATTTTGAGAAGTTATTTAATCTTCAAATAGTAACTGGTCTCTAAAATCAAAATGGAACTCACAATCAAAACAAGTATTTTGATCTGACACACTACAAAATATGCTTGAAAATAAAATGAGTGAATAGAGGGCAACCCAAACTTTGGTCTTTGCTGTTGAAGAAGTGCTCTAGCCAGTGATGGGATTCAAAAAATTTTATTACCGGTTCTCTGGGCATGGCTTGGTAGGTGTGGTTTGGTGGCGTGGTTTGGTGGGTGTGGCAGGGGAATGATATTGCAAAATCTCCATTACCTTCCCACCCCACTGACCTGCTTTCCAGCTCCGTTCTCCTGTGCAGGGCAACAAAAGAAGACCCAGCCAATCAGCTGGGACTCAGGAGGCAGAGAATAGATGGGGGTGGGGCCAGTCAGAGGTAGTATTGGCTGGCTCTCCAAATTACTCAAAATTTCTGCTACTGGTTCTCCAGAACTGTTCAGAATCTGCTGAATACCACCTCTGGCTCTAGCACTTCAAAATGTGAAGCTCCTATTTTAACTCACAAGAAATCACTTGATATCAATTTTGAAAGTGTGCTGAAATGTCCACCAGCTGCATAGTACCCTTCCTGATAAATAACAGTTATTATAGTCAGATGCCTTGCCAATCTCTTATCTGTTTCAAAGGCAAGGGAAGCTGAAGTCATATCTCCATGACAGGCATAGGCCCAGAATATATAAATGGCAAATGACATGCCTTTCTACTAAAAACCAGGTGCCATTCTTGAAGAGCAACACAATTTATATTTCTATAGCAGCAGATTTAAGATAACACCATAAGATACTACGGTTACTTGAACCTTGGTGTTTATTTTTTGTTCATTTCAATATGCTGTTTGTTCAACAATTTTACCTGATGTTGTCTGATGGAAACAAATATTGGAAGTAGCTCAAAAGTTCTCTGATCCCATTTCCTCAGCATGACATGCAATCCAAATCAGATGGACAGGTGAGATTATCTGATTATCAATTTTACTAAGAACATACAGCATACAAGGCTAAATACTGTAATAAAAGTCTTTTTGTTCAAAATGGTGCTGTTTATTGGAAACAAACAGGAGAAACATCAGCAAGGTAAGTCTACTAAATATTCCAATTTGGTGGTGGATCTCTTGGTCCTTTTGGTTTGGAAAATCGGTTTGCAAAGCCTGTGACAAAAAATAAAACTGTTAAGCACTACTATCATATTTTATATAAATAAATTAAATCTTCAGTGAATCTGAAGCAAAAATTTACTGGGTAGGCATGTCACTGACAGAAGCTATGGGAGAAAGAGTGCAGCTATTCCAAACAAATACTTTGACAACCACAGTAATAAATGTATTGTTCATCATAAAGCAATCAAGTATTTTTTTAAATTGAAGCTAAGCAATAAATGTATAAGTACAGATAAATAAATTTAAAATGCTTAAATGTAGCAATAATATTGCATATGGTAGTATGGGTTGGTGCTAACAATTGATTAAATTGCTTTATATCTATAATCATCTCTAGTAAAGTAGCTGAGAGTTGAATGATTTTTTTCTTTTATTTAGGAGTGGAGGTAATTACTACCTATTTTTCTCCACAACAACAATGCTGTGAGGTAGATGGTGTGGTAAAGTGATTGGCTCAAGGTCACCCACTGGCTTTCTATGGCTAAGGATGACTAGAAATTGGATCTTCTTGGGAAAATATGGAAGAATTTTGAACTATTTTCAGAAAAGATTTTTTTCCTTCTTCCTGTCAACATGTCAGTGCCATTTTCCCATAGTTGTCAACATGTATTTTCACATTTCAATTTAATCCTAGGTATTTTCAATCACTTTATATTATTTTAGAAAACTATCTAGCCAAGAAGTAAAACTGTTGGCACCAGTTAAGATAAGAATTAAAAAATATAAGCCAACATCTTACCATATTTAATAAATGTAAAAAGGATTCTGGCCATGCTTTTCATTCTTTATGTATATGCATATGATGCTGTATATGGTAGGATGAGAAATATTGGTGATAGCATTACAAACTCAACTGGAAAGTTGTAATAATTTAGAGAATGCAAGAAAACATTAGGATAGGTAGTATTCTAATTTTGGACTTCAATATTCTATGGGTTACCTTCATAGTAAATTGAACATTGAAGCTTTTTTTTTAAAAAATGCATACCAAAACTCAGAATAGAGCTGTGATGATTTGACTGATTATGCTCCGGAGCTCTTACTAACGAAGGTGGATTCCAAATACCTAAAAATTCAAAAATATCTTCAGTAAGTCATAGTTAAGTGTGACAAAAACAGATTTCATGCACTGTAATGTGATTCTTGATGTAAGGGAAGTCTTGCTTAAATTGGAATAGGAAAGATAAAAGAATATCCATTAAACGTACCACTCATTATGAATGCTATATTGTAAGCCAATATTCTAATACTGGTACTAGTGCTCTTTTGATGTTCTGGCCATTAAGAATTGTTTATTTCATAATGATATGCCTTTGTAATTATGTAAAAGTTTACATGACAGAAGAAAGTGGACCTGTGGCTTTTATCATAAACTGGGGAATATAAGATCCAGATGGGTCTTTTGAAGATCCACAGAAAAAGTTCCCCCATGTAATTGGATGAACCTCTTAAGAAATACTACAGAATTATTTGTTGTAGAATTTTTTCCAGTAAACCTAAAATATCAACCTGTAGGATGTTTTCTCAAATCTGGCTCTTTGTGGATGTGCTGGAGCTCATCGAATTGGGGAAAGATGCTGTAGAACATTTCAGCTGCCACTGATTGGAACAGTATTTGAGGATTTTGTTAATAACATATTATTGGTATGTATGGCTCATTTTTATATCCTTTTAAAATATCTACTTACGTGGCCATACTCAGCCCCAAATTTATTAATAATTAAAGATAATAGAACAACTATGGAATCCAGGAAGTTTTTGTCACTTAAACAACGTTAAAGCCAATTAGTTTTATATGTCTTCCTTTCTGGGGGATCTAATGGCTGACAGGATGACATTTGATTGGTTTACAAGTACATCTTGTCAACTCTTAACTGCTATTTGATCTGAAACAATTGCCCACTGATCCCAGAAACTTCTGACAGACTTCTTTC